>NC_030442.2:15932500-15985000 GCF_001660625.3 Ictalurus punctatus
ACAATGCAATACAACACAATATAATACAACACAATACAACACAGTATAATACAACACAATACAACACAACATAATACAACACAACACAGTACAATAAAACACAACACAACACAATGCAATACAACACAACACAGTATAATACAACACAACACAACACAGTACAATAAAACACAACACAATGCAATACAACACAACACAATACAGCACAATATATTCCTGCACAGTACGACACAACATAATACAACACAACACAATGCAATGCAACACAATGCAACACAACGCAATATATTACAACACAGTACGACACAACATAATACAACACAACAGAATATAATGCAACACACCACAACACAATGCCACACAGCATCCCGTGACACTGTAAAACATCTCCGACAGTCCAAACTGACAGGCATGATACACACGGTACACTTAATACTGGAGCTTTATGTTCATTTATAAAAATAAACAGACCTGATAATCATTCGGTCTTAGAGGATATATGCTATGAAAGTAATTCTAGCCAGAGTTCTACATCTCTGTAACTGTCCCCTGTAACGATGTCAGGACGTTGGGATTAAATATAAACGGAGAACAAGAACGGCAACAAAATCACTTATTTTCCACCAAAATAAACCTGGAAGAGAAAACCTGTGTGTCCTGACAAAATAAATACCATTCTCTCACTGACTGTAACTGTTCACTTAATCAAATCATCCCTCTCCTCTTTCTCCTTCCTAATTCATTCATTCCTTCATTCATTCTCTCAGTCTCTCTCTCTCTTTCTATCTCTCTCTCTCTCTCTCTCACTCTCTCTCTCATTCTATCTCTTTCTCTCTGTCTGTTTGTCTCCTCGTCTCTCTCCTTCTCTCTCTCTGTCTATCTGTCTCCTGGTCTCTCTCTCTCTCTCTCTCTCTCTCTCTCTCTCTCTCTCTCTCTCTCTCATTCTATCTGTCTCCCAGTCTCTCTCTCTCTCTCTCTCTCTCTCTCTCTCTCTCTCATTCTATCTCTTTCTCTCTGTCTGTTTGTCTCCTCGTCTCTCTCCTTCTCTCTCTCTGTCTATCTGTCTCCCGGTCTCTCTCTCTCTCTCTCTCTCTCTCTCTCTCTCTCTCTCTCTCTCTCTCTCTCTCATTCTATCTCTTTCTCTCTGTCTGTTTGTCTCCTCGTCTCTCTCCTTCTCTCTCTCTCTCTCTCTCATTCTATCTCTTTCTCTCTGTCTATCTGTCTCCCAGTCTCTCTCTCTCTCTCTCTCTCATTCTATCTCTTTCTCTCTCTCTATCTCTCTCTCCTTCTATCTCTCGCTCTGTCTGTCTGTCTGTCTCCTGGGCTCTCTCTCTCTCCTTCTATCTCTCTCTCTCAGTCTGTCTGTCTCCTGGTGTCTCTCTCTCTCTCTCTCTCTCTCTCTCTCTCTCTCTCTCTCTCGGTATTGCATGACAACATTTCGAGATTGCGTCCCGGCCCGGATTGCTCTCCGATTCAATGTAATTGGGTGGTGCCTGGGGTTAATGCGTTCAGCGCTATTAATGAAAACATTCAGTTGTAAGTGGCACTGTATGAAACGGAGCGCGTTCTCAATAGGGCCCCTCACGGAGAGCCGACTCGTCCAGCTCGGCCTTTTATCGGAGGGAGCTGAAGCGTGAATCTCTGCCCAGAAAGCCTGTGCATGGTTATATTCAGCAGCCTGAATAAACCAACCTTTTCTTCTTCTTCTTCTTCTTCTTTTTTTTTTTTTTAAATAAAGCAAATCTTTTGAGTATGAAAGGTGAATGAAAGCGCACGCAAAAGGAAGTGTTGTAATGAAAGGACTTTTTTTTTTTTTTTTTTTTTTTTAAAAACTCACATCACATACACTTATAGAGTTGAGTGCAATAGTTTGCATCCCCCATCACTTTTGAAAGTTAAAAAAACAAAACAAAAGGAAGGCGCAAATCTATTTTACAATGTATCTCTTATCAATTTAAAGTATTTCGAGAAGGTAAGAATAAACAGCGTAAAACATCATTAAACGATATACGAAATCACCAGAAAGACATTTTAAGACGAACCAAAAGAAGACATCACGGTTTCATTATGACTTGTAGTTCGAATATTACTGTATATTTGGATAGTTAAGGGTTCTGAGTGGGTTAAGGTTTACTCGGAACCTTTTCTAATAAGGTTCCTTGTGGAAAGTGATCCAAGAAGGTAAGAGTTGAAAGAATGAAACGTGGGCTTTAAAAATGCTCCACCATGGACGGTTGTTGCGGTTCTTTTCAGTGAGACTTTCACAGAAAACGAGAAAAAAACTATGTTGTTAAAAATATCTGCACGTGTGTCGAGTCAAAAAAGGTTCCCGCTAAAACCCCAACTCGTTTTTTTATGATATAAGAGTGTACTAATATCTTAACACACACCTTTCGTACCGCCCTTCAGAAGCTACATAAGAAATTTACGTTTCCCAGAAGAGAAAATAATAACTATTTACACCGATCATCCTGTTCAAAAGTTTACACCCCCCCCCCCCCCCCCCCCCCCCAGCTCTTAATATATCGTGTTGCCTTCTAGAGCATCGGTGAACGTTTGCACCTTTTGTAATAGTCGTGTGCGAGTATCTCGGTCGTCCTCGGTGTGAAAAGATGGATCTCGGCATCATATAGCCGCCGTTGGAAAGGAAAGGGGTCAGATATGTAGAAGATGCTGGAAAAGTAAAGAATGTGCAGGACCTGGAGGATTTTTCTGAAGAACGGTGGGCGGTTTAACTGCTCAGGACGAACACGGGACTCGTGAAGAACTCTCACAACAGATAAACACATCACGCCGTCGATCATCCACGTGACGACACACGGTATTAATAATCGACCGTGTATAACTTTAGTGTAAATTCAGTTCTTATCGTGTCTATATGTAATTCAGTGCAGAACTAAATAAAAAACAAAATGCAATTTTTATGATCTCTTTTTTTTTTTTTTTTAAATTATGAACATTTCGGCGTACGTAAAGTTATGACCTCAACCGGATACACTAAAAAATATTTATCTTCTTCACTTCATCTGTGACAAGTGCACGCAAATGTTTTCACTCAACTCCATGCGCATAAACAGAAGGTCACTTTTGTGCACTTACACGTTTTTCCCCTCTTCTTTTTAACAGCCCCACACAGGCTTCATTTTCTCAAGGCTGATTGCACACATGCAACAGTGAGAATGAATCCAACTCCAAATCCTGAAGCCTTCTATCACTTAATTTTCATCCCCCTTTTCTTAATGATAGGCACTAATACATCATACAGTGTGAATGCGTTGTGAGGGACCTACATGAGGGCACACCACAAGAGCTGCTTAATTAGCTCTCTCTCGCTCTCTCCATTCAGTCTCGGCTCGGCTGTAATTAGCCGGCAGCAAAGCTACAGGATTCTCATCCGGCTTGCTCATCGTGAGTGTAAAGAGGAAAGGGTAACACTTTCGATAGCTACTGTATGCTGAAATGAACTACGGATGTATTCGTAGGAACTATGCAGGTTATTTACGGAAACGCCTTACGTACACTTATAATATTCAGTATGAATTGTTGATGTAAAATAGTGTTTATCATACAGAGAAACTGCTCATACACAACTGTTTGTGTGTGTGTCTGTGTGTGTGTATGTAAAACTAACCAGAGTGTAGCGTTTTTGTTTTTTTCCCTTTAGTCTGGGCCACCAACAAGGTGGTGTTAACCGTCGGCGACGTCTCATTTTAATGGGAGTTAATCATATACCCTGCAGTGATAAAACAAAAACATGGTTCTGCTATAAAACCGACCACAAATGCACAGTACAGTATCTGTATTCACTCATCACTCTCCGCATGTGCGATCTGTGGATTGTCAAACGACAAACTATCTCTATCTCATTTATGTTAAAGGAATAATCATGGAGAAAGATGTCGACATGGTTCCCAGAAACATGAGAAAAGAACAAGAAACTCATTTGTAATAAGAGTTTGAAGGCGGATGCTTAGAAGACAGGGGCTACATCGAGACCTCACAACTCCGGGAGCTTACTAAAGGCGAACGATGCGTTTATTTATTTATTTATTTATTTATTTATTTATTTTTTAACCATTACACACTAACAATAGCTTAGCATGAAACAAGTCCTAAAAAAAAAAAAAAAAAAAAAAGTTCTACCAAAGCTGGATAGGACTTACGTTTAGGAAGTGTGTGCAGCTCGGTGGCTTAGTGGTCAGCACGTCCGCCGCACACCGGGGAGTTCGATTCCCACCGTGGCCCTGTGTGTGCGGAGTTTGCATGTTCTCCCCGTGCTGCGGGGGTTTCCTCCGGGTACTCCGGTTTCCACCCCTAGTCAAACACATGCATGGTAGGCTGATTGGCGTGTCCAAAGTGTCCATAGTGTATGAATGGGTGTGTGAGTGTGTATGTGATTGTGCCCTGCGATGGATTGGCACCCTGTCCAGGGTGGACCCCACCTCATGCCCGATGCTCCCTGGGATAGACTCCAGGTTCCCCCGCGACCCTGAAAAGGATTAAGCGGTATAGAAGATGGATGGATGGATGGAACATCGTGCTCAGTAATAATCTTAAAACGCAGCTAAACACACACACACACAGTATAAAACCAGATGAACGTATTACAACTTCACTAAAGTAATTAGTACATGTTTACTCATTATACTTGAGTTTTTATTAAACAGGATTTCTAGTGTTGATGTCGTAGATAAAAAATGAAAACAAAAAAAAAAAATTAGTTTGAAAAGGCACTGAAGTGTTCATTTAATGCTTTTACTTCATCCAGTCCATCTCGGTTTAATAAAATCAAACAGCTTTATTATGGCAAAGATCTAACGACAGACATGGCTTATACCAGAGTGTAAGATAAGATAGGAGAGAGGGGGGCCTCTGACAGTGGTCTGATGGGAATGAACAGATTGTATGGAGAAGGGGGACAGTCTCGCAGTACGGATGGGACTCCAGTATCGACATACGCACCGAATCTGAAATCTGAATTTTAAATGTAGCAGTGGTGTCGACACCTTTTAGTGTCAGGGGACTGGCATCCTGTACAGCTGCCACATGACACCTCAGACCTTACACACACACACGCACACACACACGCGCGCACACACACCTGACTTGGCAAACTGCAAGTCCTTGGGCAAATATGCAAAAAGTCAGGAACTTAATTTCACTTCATGTTTACTTTAATGAGAAATTGCTTTCTAGTAAAATACAATAACAGCAACTAGCTCGACAAACATCTTTCCATTTCGAGCCTCTCAGAATTCAGCCATCTGCATGTCGGCGATCCGGAGGTCACATGACCTGCGTGAAGGGTTTCTCTTTAAGGCATAGGGGAATTTTTCTCTTATTCATTTGCAGTTTATTTGAATCTCTTAAAATCCAGGATTGTTACCCCGGGTTTAAAATAATAAGCTTTAAAGCACATTATTCCCTAATGACGATGAATTATTCAGTAAAAACTAACACGACTACTAGGAAATATGAGAAAGGAGTGTAAGACTAGACCCACCGATGACATTTCAGTCTTTTATGTTATGTTAAGCAGTAATTTATAGCATAATGAGTCATGTACAACAGTTTGCATGTGTGCGCTTGCAGAAACAGAAAACACACTGTGGTCCACTGTAGACTACATAAGAGGAATACACTGCATAGTATTCCTCTTATACTACAGCAAATCGCAAATAATGACAGATGTTATTCATGTAAGAATGACACAGCACACTTTTTTTGAAAAAAAAAACAAAAAAAAAACATTTATAGTTACATTTTATGTTGTGGAACGTCTTTGAAACAAGTTTATCGCATACGTTATAGCAGCTGTAAACAATCGCTTCCTCACCAGTCTCTCATTCGGCTCTCTCGTGCCGTTAATACGACAAAACCATCCAAACATTGATCTGATTAACCGCAAAGCGTAAACTTTTCCGTCGTGAAGATGTCCGAAAGCTTAAAAAGTTACAGTTTTACGTCATGTTACACAGTTCTGAAACTGGAGACTCCTTCCATCAATCTTACAGAAAACCTCTCCGTGTACGCTGTTATTATAACCAACGGTAACGTAATATGAATTAATAATAGCTGCACTACTCTCAGAGCTGCTGGTATAGAAAATTAACCAAGATCTTCTGACCAGTACGGTATAACACGGAAACAATACATTACAAATGAGCTTATACACTATTGTGTACTATACATAAACACAAAACTACTATATAAGGTGAGTGTGTGTGAAAATGACATCAAGCACCAATTAACCGGTAATAAGTTACCGCTGTATTCACCACTCATATACACATATACGCATACCCATTTACGTATTCGCTCAAAATTCACGTCGTATATGTGTGACGCCGCTAATACTGAAGTGTTACCTAAAATGGTCCTATGAAATCTTTTACATGCAGACAGATGAGAAAAGAAACAGGAAACCGAGTGCGTTAGGAAGGCGTTGGGCCACAGCGAGCCTCCAGAGCAGTGCGGGAGGGGTTTGGAGTGCCGGAGTGATAAGCGTCATTAATAAGGCTATTGAGCATCGCTACATTCATGCCACATATCAAATGTTCACTGAAAGAGATCTGCTGCTGCTGTCAGAGAGCATTAGACACAGCCGAGTGACACACACACAGCCAGCTGACTGCGGAGATGCACGGGAACACACGCACGCTCAAATACGGACATTAGCATTAGAACACATGGAGGAATTAGCATTAGAACACACACACACACACACACACACACACACACACACACTTAGATCTGGGTATTAACATTAGAAAATGAGCCATCCGGCTGGAAGAGGGATGAGAAAGTCTAGAAATGTCTATATAAGCCTTGCTTTTTTTTTTTTCTAGTTTTTTTTTCTGAATAGACGTGGAACGATTTTAAAAAGAACTTGTGCTCAAACATTGTATATGTAAGGAGTAAAACACAGCAGGGTGTACTGTTACATGACAATTACCAACGAAAAATGATGCACATAACATTATGAAACGGATATATACTGTTATGACCCCAAAGATGATTATTTTCCTCTAACAGCATGTCGATGAAGTGTTTTATTCCCTTTCCTCCACAGCAGCATGCCAACCATTATTATTCACGCACTACAGTTTTGAAACTTTATATCCATTTATAGTTACATTGGTAACACTTTACAATGCTAATCCACGAATAATCATGCACTAATACCTAATAAAATCATACTACTAATGAAGAGCTAACCTTAAGTACGACCACCTTAAGTACGTGTTAGTACGTCTTTGTTAGTTAATGCATTAAATATCACATAGTCATAAACAAAATCACATATGCTGGGCGTAGGAGCAGTGTCCCGGGCCCGAGCCACCCGGAGCCGCCCGGGTCCGAGCGTACCGGTACTACAGTGGGATCGGAAGGGAAATTGATGGAAGATGGCGCAAAATGGGTTAAGATGAAATGATCGGTGTTCATCATGAGTGCGTCTTTCTACGTTCGATAAAGAGGATCAGTGTAAACTATGAAAGTAATCCGGCTCCATCCCGTCATGTTTGTGTACGCAATGTGTTCACGTGTGTACAAGTATGTATATAAGTAGTGTTCGTGATGCATTATAACAGTGAGTACCTTAATGTAGTGCTAAGCGTAATATATTATTTCCTAAATAAATCAAAATAAAAAGTAGATCTTATATAACGTGTATAATGTCTTAAGAATGCATTAGAACAGCTTAGGAATGTATGCATAGGTCATTACAGACATGGCCTGCATAGAAAGTGCTGACAAATTCATTTTTACTACTTAACTGGGGCTTTATAAAGTCTTATTGATATGTGTAAATTGTTTACTGCAAATTTTCTAAAGCAAATATGTGTATACTAGGTATGCAAAAGTGTATTTATTGAGGCATAATTAAGGCATGAGTCTTGGAGAAATACATACACAACGATCAATCTATAGCGATAAAGTTTACAGCTTAAGTGTCGAAAACAAAAACAAGAAAGGATTTGAAAAGGTTCGTGTTTATTGAAGCACGGTTGAAAATTAACCAGCCTTTATCCCGCAAAGCTACACATTGCTCTATGCCTTTCTGTGACTTTGTAAAATAATTGAGTTAAAACACTCGATAAAACATTAATTAGTTTAGCTGTCTGGAGACGATGCCATAGATAAGAGCCTATGTAATTCATATTGATTAGAATATGCACATCGAATGCAACCTCTTAAGACAAGTCTCCTCTATTAAACTAGCACAAAGCCCGGGTCATCATTTGTACAAAGAGAGATCAGCTCAGATTTTATCTTTAACATAAAAAAAAAAGCTTTGATTGGATTTTTTTCCCGTCCTCGAAAAAGATCTGCACCGGCTGTATTCTGCCTTGATTATATTACCACTTAATTAGTTTGTATATTGAGTTGAACGGAGTTTATTGATTCCGCAAGCTTTCATTTGCAATGCAAAAATTCCTCTAATCCAATGTAATCTCATCCTTAGCCACAGAAAGAATAACGACTTTTTTTTTCTACCGCTTTTGTTTGAATTAGTTGTTTTTTTTTGTTTTGTTTTGTTTTTTGTTTTGTTTTTTAAATGAGTGCTTTACTTTATTTTTTTAAAGGTTCCAGGAAACGATCGATTTGATACTTAATGTCCCAAGCGATGAAATCGGAAAGCTAGATGATGCTAATATTTCAATTTGTATTTGAAATATTAACATCATCTAGTTTTCCGATTTCACCCCCCCCCCCCCCCCCCCAACATTATATAATTACAGCCTGAAATTGATTATTTTCAAATAATGGTATTTTTACTGTTTTATTCCTCTTATACCACTGCCAACACCACCCATTTTTAATTAAACGACAAGTTTTATCTGTTTAAAATTACATTTAATGCTGTAGACCAAGTTAATTCGTGTTCTCACTTACGTTATAGCAGTTATAAACACTTTTTCCATCACCGAGCTCTCTTTTTGTTCCTTCTTGTGAAGTTTATAAGGCATAAAATGCCTCTTGTAATGTTACAGAAAAACTGCATAACAGAAACTCGTTTGCCCTGTAATAATAATAATAATAATAATAATAATAATAATAATAATAATAATAATAATAATAATAAAGTTACAGCTGTACAACTGACTGTTAAAAAACAACTGACACTGGAGTCTCCTTCCATAAAATACTAAGCAAACTTCTCCTTACAGAAAACATCACCACATAAATTATGAGTATGTGTGTGTGTGTGTGTGTGTGTGTGTGTGTGTGTGTGTGTGTGTGTGTGTGTGTGTGTGTGTCAGGCTTCCTTAGGTACAGACACAAGACAGACTGAAGTTATTGATGTCTGGGGGAGTTGTTTTCCTGTCAGTCCTTTGTGTGTGTGTGTGTGTGTGTGTGTGTGTGTGTGTGTGTGTGTGTGTGTGATTTTCATTCACTTGTTCCCATGCATGGCACTTTTCAGTGTCTATGCACTGCCCACAGATAGTGTGTGTGTGTGTGTGTGTGTGTGTGTGTGTGTGTGTGTGTGGTCACTGAGTCATGGCCTCCAGACAGGATCAAACGCTCACAGCTTCGCCAGCACCGATCAGGGAACAGACTGATTTACTTCTTTATCAGAGCTCCTACTATATCTCTTCTCTTCTCTCTCTCTCTCTCTCTCTCTCTCTCTCTCTCTCTCTCTCTCACACACACACACACACACACACACACACACACAAAAGCCATACTATGAACACAAAGATTTCACAACAAACCTACAGAAACATTTCGAATAATTTCACCATGCACAACTCAACTAAATACAAGCACTTCAATATACAATTCAAAATATTTCATTTTTCAAAAGTTCTCCCAGATCTCTTACTTTCCCTTTGAGGTTACCATCCGCATATGTTCTACATCCGTAATTATGTATAAGCCACATGGAAGAACTTATGCATGAGTAACACGGACAGTCAAAACAGGGTCTGAATGCTTAACCCTGGAATTTCAGAATAGCCTCTGGTGCAGGAAGTGGTTTATGACTAACAGCGAGCTCAGTCTCTTTTATAATAACACATCATAATAATCAAACGTTTATGTTCAAGCTGGTCTCAGGAGTGTTGAAACTCTGGAACTGCCAAATTATTCGAATAATCAGAATGATATCATCATCATCATCATCATCATCATCCAAAGGAAAAGTTGCGTAAATGTTTTCATGAGCCAAACCTGACCAAAAAAAAATCCTTCTGCAGACATTAAAAAGCTCATTTTCTTTATATTAATGTTGATAAATGCCAAATCAGCCAAGCTTGTTTATGTAAATTTAGCCACGCCCACAAAAAGACAAAGCTCACAGGGAGTTGAAAACGACAAAATTAACAAGAAACGGTGAAAGAAAGCCTCACAAATTGCGTAATCTTCCAATAATGCAGCTCAGCGGCTGCACAGACACGTGCTAAGTCTTTGTCCTTCTGTCTAGAATGATTCCTGTTGTCCTGATTGATTTGCCAGTGTTGTCTGTTAATTAATGGATTTGTTTTAGATTGCGTTCTTTTCTCTTTCAAACCACTAATGTGAAGTTTCGTGAGAAAAAAAAAAAAGTGCAAAGACAAAAATGCTAAAGTTTCATCACAGTCGTGAGTGTATTTCAAATAAATAAGCGATGTTAAACTTTAAACTCTCTTTAAATCATACGATCCGATGCCGAGCGGTTGAGGTTCACGTCAGTGGTTGTGCGAACGCATAAATTGAAAAACACTCAGGTGCTCTTTTAGGATACAGACATTTCTTGTTTTTTTTTTTGTTGTTTTTTTCTAACTGACAGGATTTTCACGAAAACCAAATTTCTTGTGTAAATGCGAATATCCTGCGAATGAGGTACGGATAAATTTGTTCGTACGGACTTTGATCAACAACGCCCATTGCGCTCCCCTCATGTGAACATCGTTTGTACCTTTCACTTGGAAACGTGAAGGAGGTGTATTTTTCAAACTGAAGGTACAAACATGGTTCCGAAGCTTTCATTTGGTATCTTATGTCATTTTAAAGCTGCAATACATTCCTACACAACTTTCCTGGCTGATCAAACACTACTAAAGGAATCAACAAGGTACAGCTGAGAAATCCTGAGAAGTTTAGCACCGTTCATGTTCATAAAGTAATGTTTGAGGCAAATATAAGGTATGAGCTGAAACGTTCATTTACGGCACACAGGAAATACCAGCAAAACAGACTAATGAGGTATTTAATCAAAGTGCACTATACAACAGTATGAAAAACCCAAGTTTCAAAGCATTACTCAGAACGAAACTAAATGTACCATGACTTATGGTAACATACATCAGTTCTATCATATGCTTTCAATACAACACTGAAACTGTCCAGATTTTTTAAGACACTGTCCAGGTTTGAGCCCACATGTGCTGCCTTTCTGGACTGCATTAGGATCCATTATATCCACATCTCACGCAAAATGTGTTGGAATTGTAATAAGCGAGTCGATTATTTTATTTATTCATTTATTTTTAAAAAAATTTTCTTCTATTTAACTACTAATTCTGACCATTACAACTTGACTCAAGTGAATGATCATGAATTTCCAAGTTAACAGAAGAAGATGCGTGAATACACACCGTTGTAAACTGAACAATGTCAAACGTACGTCTTTTATCCCGGTCAGGATTCAGGTGGATCCGGATCCCTATCCCGGGAACACCGGATGGTGACGCGGGAATGCACTTAACTCTTTTGTAATTCCTAATTAGGAGTTTCCAGCTGTTGAAAACGAATTAGCACACTTTGTACGGCATTATAAGAAATAGTGACACTTAGCACGGGATTCCTTATCGCACATTTTTAGAGTTTCGCGTCGCATTATTAAAGTTGAATGCATAAATGGAATCATCACTAACTTACAAAGCATTATAAGCACAGGTATTACAGAGACATTATTACAGAGTCTATCTGTATTGGTCTAGTGCTCCGTATATCAAGAATCCGTATCTGCATCTATGGGCTGCAATTTCATTGTATTGTTTGTTTGTTTGTTCATTTGTTTTTAATGAAATATGAACTCTACCACTATCCACTGGAAAACCCAGATGTAGAAAAGTCGGCAGTGTGAGTACGGTTTGCGAATTCTGGCTTTGACGGTTCCTCAAACTCAGCTACATCACTCCAGTCCATAATCGGACTCAATTAGAGATTTTTTCCCCATGTACATGGCACTCACACAATTATTATTTTTGTTTGTATTTTGTTTGTCTGCAGTCTTTTCGAAAGAATTTATCCGGTTCGGTTTCCCAAAATATACAAAGTATTCACCTAGTTTCAAACGCTTTGAGCCTGACCAGGCAGTTACTAAGGATGAATGAATGAATGCTGTAAATGCGTCGTACAGAACCGCACATTCGTGTTCTCATTCATCGCACATGCATACAAAACCTCCAACTTTCTGGATCTCAGTCTGAGTCTTTAGTCTCAACCAGATGCCCTGTGAACATTTAAAGCAGGCTATTTAAAAAAAAAAAAAAAAAAAAAAACACAATAAAATACGAGTGCACTTCCTGTTTGTATCTGTATTTGTGTCTGTTTAAAACACATAATCTGTTCATTCTAAGTAATATGTTAGTATTTATTCGACAGTGTGGTAAAGGATATAATGCTTAAAACAGCCACTAGTACGAGAGAGAGAGAGAGGAAGGGTGGTGGGGGGATGGGCAGGAAGGGACTGGCTGTTAAATGCCATGTCATTGCTGTTATACGTATGGGAGACCTGTGATGAATTGGGTCAAGCGTCATTGATCTTGGTTAGGGGGTGTGGAAGTCACCAGCTGACCCCCGTCACCCTTGGTCTAAAATGCACAGTCATGACCTAGCCAAGCTGAACCTTTAACTCGAAGAGGAAGAGTACCTTAGGTGGAAAAAAAAGGTTAGAAATATTATAAATAATAAAAGGCATGAGATATGATGGAAGGCTACGCTAACTAAAAGACTCTACAATCATGGTGAGCAGAAGAGCATTTCAGAATGGCTCTTTTTCCAATATTCGACTGCCGAGTTTGTCCACCGTGGCCTCAGATTACTGTTCTTGTCTGACAGGAGAGGAACCCGATGTGCTCTTCTGTTGTTGTCGCCCGTCCACCTCCATGTTTGGCATGTTGTGAAATCTGAGATGCTTTTCTGTTCACCATGGTTGTAACGAGTGATTGTTTGTTTAACTGTAGCCTTCCTGTCAGCTCAAGGTAGTCAACTCACTGAATGTTTTTTTTTGTTGTTGTCATTGTTGTTGTTGTTGTTATTGTTTTTCACACCTTTCTGTGTACACTCTAGGGATGTTGTTGAGCATGAAAATCCCAGATCAGCAGTTTCTGAAATACTCAAACTAGCGCATCTGGCAATGACAAATGCAACGGTCAAAGTCCCTGAGATCATGTTTTTTCCCCATTCTGATGTTTGATGAGAACATTAACTGAAGCTCATGACCTGTATCTGCATGATTTAATGCATCGCATTGCTGGCACATGATTGGCTGATTAGATAATTGCACGAATAAACTGGGGTACCGCCATTCCTATTAAAGTGGCCAGTGAGAGGAATTAAAAATGTTAATGAGATTAAACAAATTTAGTACTAGAATATGGCAATAAATATATATATATATATATATATAAAATTAAATAATTCAAGACACTTTTATTGTAGAATTTAGGCTATTTTGACTAAGAAGATATTATTGTACGGATATTTCATACTGTTTTGTAGATAAACTGTATATTAGAGGATTTATTTTTTTGTCACACAGAAACACAGGGGGTACAAATTATTGAGCAGAACTCTTTCTCTCGATCTCTCTTTCACTCTCTCTCTTTCTCTCTCTCTGTCTCACTCTCTTTCTCTCTCTCGTTATCTCTCTCTGTCTCACTCTCTCTCTCACACTCACTCTTTCTCTCTCTCTCTCTCTCTCTCTCTCTCTATCTCACTCTCTCTCTCTCTCTCACTCACGCTTTCTCTCTCTCTTTCTCTCTGTCTCACACTCACTCTCTCTATTTCTCTCTCTCTTTCTCTCTCTCTTTCTCTCTCTCTCTCTGTCTCACTCTCTCTCTCTCTCACTCACGCTTTCTCTCGCTCTCTTTCTCTCTCTTTCTCTCTCTCACTCACTCTCTCTCGCTCTTTCTCTCTTTCTCTCTCACTCACTCTCTCTCTCATTTTCTCTCTCTCTTTCTCTCACTCTATTTCTCTCTCTATCTCTCTCTTTCTCTCTCTCTCACTTACTCATTCTCTTTCTCTATCTCTCACTCACACTCTCTCTCTCACCCCCCCCCCCCCCCCCTTCTCTCTCTCTCTCTCTCTCTCTCTCTCTCTCTCTCTCTCTCTCTACATTGTGCTGCTGTCTGTCATCAAAATCCCAACAGGGACTCTCTGATTTATCGACGGGTTTAACTGTGTAAACTGTGTATGAATCAACTCCAAAGCTTTAGTTACACAGTTAACAGTGTTTGAGTAACCGTACGACATGTGTGTACACACACACTTCAGTACTGCTACCGGTCCGAGCTTCTCAACACCGTGTCTCTCATCAGAACGGTCCTAACTGTGAGCTGTAAATATTAATCAGGGCCTTGGACGGCGTGTGTAAACGGCTCAGCGTGTACCGATCGCTCAATCTAGCATCTTTTATACACTGTTTTTGAGCTGGATGAAAATAAGTCCAAAAAACAAAACAAAACAAAAAAAAACAACCACAGATCATTGAAATCATGTATCAGTTATTTAAAGCCCTGGAGTCTATCCTTTCCAACGTTTGCTTTCCGAAACAATCTTCTAGACGTTACAATTACACCAGTAAACAGGGAATAAACAAATCAGTGATTTGGATTATTAATTAACATCAATCAGGGTTTTATGTGTTTACTAGCAATGTTTTACAGCATCTGTGTACCGGCATCTTGAAATTCTCCTGCCTATTTAAGTACAGCGATTGGAAAAAAAAATGGTCTACTTCCTGTTGTTGTTTAGAGCACAGGGAGTCTATTCAGGCCTGAGGAAGTGGAATAATTTAAATACAGATGTTTTTCACCCCAAACACCCTCGTGAGATGCAGTGAGAGAGAGAGAGTGAGAGAGAGAGAGTGAGAGAGAGAGAGAGAGAGAGAGAGAGAGAGAGAGAGAGAGAGAGAGAGAGAGAGAACAGCAGTCACTGTGTAATGCACTAGTAAGACTGAGAAGACAGAGAGGAAGAGGAATAAAAAGTAAGTAATAAAGCAGATGACAAAAACGCAGCCTTGCTTTTAACATATGAATGTTGATTTCAATCATGTGGCTTGATGGTTTTTAGTGTGCGTTATAAAAGCTTATATGTGCAAATGTTTAATATTTCAAGGTCAACTCAATAACCCAGTATTGTAGTATCCGAATATCTCTCATTATGACATTAAATGACGTGTAACACCTCCACAGTGATTATATTTATTATCTATGAATGCAATTCTTTCACATGCATGTGTTTCCTAACACAGTGTGTGCTTATTCAAAACTGCACCCTATTTGAATAGCATCATATTTGAATAATTTCTCATAGATGGTTAGATATTTAGTGGTATTTTTAATATTTAGTGGTATAGCTGACAAATATATCTACACAATGACACTATATATCTACCCAAGAGTACATTAAGTATTTATTCATATAGGTGTTTTCTACATCTCTTGTCGACCAACGAGTCTTTATATATTTCAGTTATTATTTGGGTCATATTTTAATTTTATTATTGTTGTTTTGTTTTGTTTTGTTTTGTTTTGTTTTGTTTTGTTTTACAGTCTAAAAAGCAAACAGAAATTTCACTGAATGATAGGTTCTGTGTTTTTTTTTTTGTTTTGTTTTGTTTTTTAAATCAGCGTTTGTATCATATTATAAAAGTGTCATGAGGTAAACAGAAAGGTTAAAGTAAAAATCATATAGTAAATAATAGTAATCATGTGTATGACAAATAAGTTATATATATATTAAATATAATTATATATAATATATAATAATATACTAAAGAATAAATATCTATCATACGTAATACATATATTATAAAAGAACGGTATGGTTCTGAAACTGTCGAATATTTTAAAAGACGTTAGCCTTTCTGAGTCCATCTCAATTTTTAATATATATATATATATATATATATATATATATATATATATATATATATATATATATATATATATATATATATCAGCTATTTATATATCAGCTGTACTAACAATTACAGAATTCATCACATTATGCCATCATATAAATGTGTCATCACTCCACTATTAATAATCCAATTAACAAAAAGTAACTAATTAGGTTTAATGTTTTTGATAATTGCATGCTTAACAGTCTGAACGAGTGAACAGCTAAATATGGAGATGAAGAATTATTTTATACAATTTTATTCAAACAAACTCAATAACATACCACAAGCAGACCTAAAACCTTAGATAATGCCGCTGCCATACACCACATGACCAAAATGTTCATATTTGTCTCCAGCATATAATTTGGGCTTATTTAATGCTAAAGAAAATGTGAAATTGTATCAACTCAAGACAAGACTCGGAGCTACCGAACCTCGATTTTGAAAGGTTTTCCAGAATTTTCCAGAATGTTATAAATAAATGACATAACAGAAAAAATCCATTTGTGGATGGGTTTCATTAATAAAGGTGTCTCTGATGTGATCTTCGAGTCTGTACAGGACAGAAAAATGAAATACTACGGTACAGTCGAGAATCCGAGCCCGAGTTTTGCCGCAAGCTTTTATTCGCCGTGTTTAAATCGTCCTCTGACTGCCGATGCCTCGTAGACCTTTTAATTTGTTTAGCCTGTACTAATTGCTTCCATATAGAGTTCAGGGGCATAAACAAGAGGGGGGAAAAAAGGGATGGTTTTTATCGCTAAACTATGTCACGACTGTAAAAGAGGCCTCTCGGTGGAGTGGTGTTGTCTGTTGACTCATTCACAATCAGCCTCTGTTCACAGTTTAACCTCCGGCCCTAAAAGATTAAATGTTTCAGAATGGATGCTAAATAGACTTGATGCCCAAGCATTCTTTAAATCTTGCAAAGAATTACAAATGGAAGAAGAAAAACCGAAATTGAGGAAAAATCAAACGCTACATATTGAATATCGTTATTTCCTCAAGACGATATTGCTTGCCCAGGTCTTGTTTTGAACCCGTGAATCCGAGGAAGTGACCTCACGCCTTCGGCATGCTGTTCACTGTCCTCGCTGAGTAACTCCCTCGCTTTTTTCCCTCTCCTAATCTCTCCATTCTCTCCCGGCCACTTTCCATTGTGCCTCCCACCCATTTTGTAAAGTGCCCATCTAAAGGACACGAGAGGTCACTCGGAGTTTGCGAAATGGACCGTGACTTGTTGACCCATGGCTGCTGAAGTCTACTCGACTCCTGAGTGGGGCCTGCAGAGAAGAACTGCCAATACACGCCTGATTATAACAAATCAGAGATCTTCTTAATGTAATAATGTGATCAATTCCAGTCCCGCTTGTGTAGGACAAATGGATCCTGACCCAATGTTCACCTTTGGAGTAATCATTCATATTCGAGTTTAGAGAGGGGGGGGAGGAGGGGGGGGCATTCTATAAGGCAGAGTATAAGAGTGACATATGGAATATAACCAGTTAAAAATGATTAAGAAATGTCTAGAGTGTTTAACTATACAAATTGTCACCAAGCAGCATTACAGGAATCCAGCTGTAGATTTAGGTTCCTAATGAGGTTCCTAATGAGAAACCTTGAGAGGAACCAGACTCAATATGGAACCCGTCCTCTTCTGGGTCACACGGGATAGTGCTTTAGTGAATCATTAGAGTATACGGGTGTAAAAGAGTAAAGACAAAGTGTGTTGAAAGGATGTTCAGTGTGAGCAGATGTGTGAATAAGAGTCCTGGGATGAGCACAGGACAGGCTTTATGATTAGAGCAGCAGTTCTTAGAAGGTACACATCTAACAATGTCTTTAACTATAAGTCCAATGAAACCAGGAAAACATCAAATCTCAAGAATGTAACTCTTTTTTATTGCTTTGATAAAATCGTGATAAAAAATATTTTCAATAAACAATTCTTTCACCACACAATGTATTCTGTTAACAGTAATATTTGGTTGCTATGCAACATAATGGGCAAATATTGCACAGGGTATTCATTGGCTTAAGTGTAACAGTTTTAGTGATTTTAAACCTGGTGCATTCATACATTAATGATTCAGGTATTGTGATGCGGTCACAGGGGGGCATACAGCAAGGATCTTGCTTTCGATGTGGCTCGACCAATCAGATTTTTTAATACCAAAATTAAACATATTATAATAATATGATATTAGAACAAGATCAGATGATGCATTTTTATTAAGACACTATATATAATTTCATTCTGTTATTTATTTATTTATTTTACAGTAAATAGTTTCTTTTAAAAGAATTTGCTGCTTTTTTATGTTTGTTTTTTTGCCACTCTTCTCTGTGCAAATTATATATGTAAAAAATGCAATAATAATAATAATTAAGTTTTTGTTGTTGTTGTTGTTGTTGTTGTAGTTGTTGTTTTGTTGTTGCTATTATTATTATTATTATTATTATTATTATTATTATTGTTGTTGATGCTGTTATTATTAATATTGTTGTTGTTGCTGCTGTTGTTTTGTTGTTGATATTATTATTATTATTATTATTATTATTATTATTATTATTATTATTATTATTATTATTATTATTATTATACATGTAACAGGGTTGATAATATCAGGAAATTTATATATATATATATATATATATATATATATATATATATATATATATATATATATATATATATATATATATATATATATATATATATATATATATATATATATATATATATATATATATATATATATAAATATTACAAACTCATTTTACCTCATTACTCTTGGGTCAAAATCATCTGAACATTATATATATATATATATATATATATATATATATATATATATATATATATATATATATATATATATATATATATATATATATATAAATATACAAATTTGTTTTTATGTATTTATTTATTTATTTATTGCATTCAATAGACACACTGACATATGAAGAATATGACGTATATGATTTCAGGTTGGAAAAATGAAATTTTGGATTTTTTCCCCCACTTTTAGTGAAAATGCGTTACTACTGAACGCGGCAGAGCAGAAGACCTAAGAACCATTCTGGACACACACTTGGACACAGAACACGGCGAGCTTTACAGAAACCTTCTCTACAGGAAGATAACAGATGACAGCTGGGGTTCGGTGAGATCTGATTGGCTACCTGTTCCTCTGCCAGCTGCAGTAAAAAAAAAAAAAAAAAAACCACCCAAAAGCACAAGAGCTGCGTTATCCATGACTTCTTAAAGCAGCAGCGGCAGATCTGCAGTCATCTTCCTGCTCTGGTGGCTTTCTGGTTTGTCTCAAAGATGCCTGCTGCGTGCTTACCTTGGGAAAGTCATAAAAGAGATTCTTTTGAGTCAGGAATAATGGCATGTTTTAGGTAGAAGGAAACAGAGATAGCAGCAGACACACAGACAGAGAGTTGAAGAAGTGAGTAAAATTTTCCGACTGCTGTTCATGTTCATGTAGGTCAGGATTGTTTCAGCTACTAATTGGCCAATCGTGTATCATACAGGGTCAGGTGTCCCGGCCTGGCCTCCGCTTTACTGCTGCATGCCCAATAAGTCTCTCTAGAGCATGCATTCAGACGTAGTTTTTGCCAAGAGGGTGTGTGTGGGAGCGAGAGAAACGGAGAGGTCTGTGTTTTGCAATGATGTAATCAGAGTCCATGCCAGTGAGAACTCGAGTCATTGAGCTTTACACGATACTCAGCCGAGCTCAACCGACAACCAAGTGACATGCCAATCCTTCGTCATTTATTTACCTGTGGCTTTTTGTAGCCTGCTTCATCGCAGACACCTGATTCCTCTTCTCCCTCTACTTCTTCTAGAGCTCTGGCTGAGTTTAGCTGACCTCTCTCCCTCTCTCTCTCTTACATTCTCCCACTCATCGTCTAACTTTAATCAAGTAAATGGATGCATTCAAATGCTGCTAATTTCAGTGCAGGTAATTGCTCGCCTTTAATTAAATGCGATCAAAAGAGCATTTTAAGTGATTAAAAGAATCAAAACGACACAGTTACGGCCTCAGGATATTACGGATGGAAGGATATACAATGCTGCGTCAGACGAAAGATATTTCCTTTGGATTTTTTATGGACAGCCATTCCAGTCGAATAATAAGTCATTGTTAGATGCAAATGCACATCGGTGCTGTATCAGCTCTAAGGCCCCTTTTTTTTTTTCTTTCCTGATGGTCTATAAATGACAGTTGAGTGACTGTACAGTCTTTAAGACCAGCTGTGCAGTGTAATGCAGTTTTTGAAGATTGAAATTGACATAGCATATGCAGCACGGTACAGAAGTGTGTATATATGCATGTAAAACCATCATTATTATCAATACTGCGAATTTGTGCAGACAATACTTGAGTCCATTATATGCAAATTAAGGGTTTGAAACAATATTTAATCTTTTTTTATATATATATATATCTGTATGTCTATTATTGCTCTCAACAGCTGATTTAGATCTCAAGCTCTGCTTTCATATATACAACATTTAGTCCATTTAAATATAAAACATGAAAAAATTTTAGCCTATGTATAGTATGATTTGATTACATATTTAGCACAGGCTACATGTTCTTGGGTGATTAATTTTGTGGTATTGTGTACACTGTCAATAAAGAAATCATATTCTACTCCATTCCCATGATTCCAGTTGAATTCAATTTGATTTGTACAGCGCTTTTAACAAGAGACATTGTCACAAAGCCACTTAACCGAAATCTGTAGTAGTAAAGTAGTAAATCTACACTACATCCAGTTTTTCTCACTTCATGTCTACCTGTCACTACAAAGTTGGCATATTATGAGCAGTTTGGCTCCAGTTCGCTAAATCCCTGGGGATATGACCATTTAAATCGAGACTCAGTTTATATACAGTATCTGAGGCAAATGCAAGCTAATTAGCTAGCAGTTAGCTAGCCCACTAGGTAGTTGCGATGACGGTAACGATGACATGCTCAATAATATTCATAGGTCCTGACATTTTTAATAATGGTAAAAATGTTACCAGGCCATTTTAGTACTTCCTTTAAACATGCATTTAAACACATTAAACACATTAATATTCTATGAATTGTTTTTACCTGTTTAAAATTGAAGTTCAGTTCAGTGTAATAAACAAACTAACAAACTGTATGCAGATATGTACCACAGATCTGCATTTCTAAATGATTATATTAGGTTCCCTGAGAGCTCTAATCAGCGATGGTTATTATAAGTAATTGGACCATAATGAGCTCTAACGCTCAATTATGGTCCATATATAATCATATTTCTCGTATAAATTAGACACATAAGAGCAGTTGCCTGTGAAATAATCATCGTTATGTGTGTGTGTGTGTGTGTGTGTGTGTGTGTGTGTGTGTGTGTGTGTGTGTGTGTGTGTGTGTGTGTGTGTGTGTGTGTGTGTCTTAGCCCTGAGAAATTCAGATATCTGTTTCTGTGTGCTATCACATTCTGATAACGTGAATGGAAAGACTGAGAAATTCTGGCTAACTAGGCTTTAACATTGTCACAGGAAAGACATGCATTCACACACACACACACACACACACACACACACACACACACACACACACACGCACAAGACTCAGTCACATATAGACACTCCCAGGTCTTGATTTTTTTTTTTTTACAGGATGTATTGCGGATTGTGATATGAGCAAACTAGCATGGGTCTGTTTTGTGTGTTTTCATTTCCACATAAAGATCCAAAATATGAGGCAGCACCAATGTAAATAAATCAAATCTTTATCTACTGTGTGAGTTACAGCCAAAGGGTCGGGGATTTGCCGAGGTCCATTTTCACCTGTTTAAGACAAAATTCTACACTTGCGCAAGTCTTAATATTGGAAAGGAGGTCAAAGTTATTACGCAACAGGTCAAAAACAAACAAAATATTTGTCAAAGTGATGACATATTGCTACTTCATAAATATTAACAATCACTCAAATTTCACATTTTACCTCAGAATTGTTACTTAATATCACTCAGTTGCAACTTTTTACCATATCCTACAATTGCGACATTTAACCTCAAAATCGTGAGCTAATATCACACTGTTTCTTTTAATATCTTTTGTTTTAGGCGCTAATATAAATATATTTAATGTGTTGCAGGGTGGTGGTTTCTTACAGGAAACCCAAGATATATGATACTGGATATTTTGATATTTGATGATGTATTGTTACTAGAGTAAAGTAGATAAAGTTGAAAATATGAAACTACAGAACGCAAGAGCAAATTATGTGCATTTATGATGTTATCTAACATGCTGTAAGTTAGCTAGATAACCTAGCCAATGCTAGGTGTGATCTAGTTTAAATTTCTTTTTTTAAATTGTAAACAGTTTTGTTATTGTCAAATTATAATGAAATTCAAAAATATATATATATATATGTATCTACAAATACAAAATCTGGCTAGTTTGAATAACAATTAACTAGCCATCTAGCCAATGTTAGTGATAGTAGGCTATTTGAGAAGGCAGGAGAACATGGGTGTGTTTATGTATTATGGGTAAAGGGGTAAAGGTGTAATGATGTTTGTGGGTAATTTTTGTACTTTCTTTGAAACATTATTATTAACATTAACATATAAATATAGACGTTCAGAGGTAATTCTTTCATCAAAAGAGCTCAGACATTTTCTCGACACCTGCAGAATGCACACACCATCTGATAATTAGCACTGGGTAGTTTTGTCCTTGTTAACAGGAGACACGTTTGCACTTCAAAGACTGAAGTAATGAAAAGTATTACACCAAGCTTGCCGGGCCACATTCCAGCTTCACAGCGCTCTGTGGGTTGGGTCTGGTGTGACGATTCAGAAAGGATTAACCTGCAGAGATGAAACAAGGAGCATGGTGGGATATCCAGAGAAGAAGATGATAGAGGCATGAGTAAAATGGTATAACCAGGGAAATTGTTGGTGAGGGGGCCAGGAAGCGGTTGAAGATTGACCGTGATGAACCTGGCAAGCTTTTTACAGACAGGAAGCATGTGTTGGTGGAAATGTTTTTAGTTGCACCTTTGTTGAACAAAGTTTTTTCCCAACCCAATATCTCATATCAATTTTAAGAATTATAAAATATGAGAGTGAGCAAACTTCTTTTTCGTCTATTTTCACTTTGGTTAATGATTTCCTACATTACCCACAATGCCATGCTACTACCTGCTGATAGTTATGTCAGTGGGATCTAGTCTTTGTTTTATCTCTACCTAAAGAGAGTGATGCAGCGGCGCTTTAGTCCTTTAGTCTGTCCAGTTCTGTCACCTCTTTATCTGTACACTCTGCTCAAACAGATCAGCTTCCAAAGCTTCATGTAACTTTCATGTTAATACCAGCATCAGTGCCATCGTCCTCGTCGTCTCCTAGATCGTTAACGAGCCAAACCGAGTTTCTGCCATAACACATCTATGATGTATAGCTGCATTGCATTCTGGGACTTCGAATTCGACATTTGCACCAAATTCTCTACTGCTTCTATGATTGATTTCTCATGAATACGACATTGAACGTCACTAGAAAATGGTGAGTGAGAAAAGATCTTGCTCTTGTAGCTCACAGTTGCAAGTTAATATCAGTCGTGACATTTTATCCTACAAATGCCAGTTAATAATGAATACTTTTTACCTCACAATTGTATATATATTGATATCATAAAATTGTGACATTTTATCCTAGAAGTCTGAGTAAAAATTACACAATTGCAACTTTGTACCTCACAATTGCTATTTAATATCGCTCAATTTTGACTTTTTTCCTCAGAATTCTTACTTAATATCATTACTGAATATCATTGTAGTGGCAACTTTTTATCTCATAGTTGTGTTATCACAAAATTGTGAATTTTTATCCTACAATTGTCAGCAATTTCACACAACTGCGATATTTAACCTCAAAATTGCTAATTAGTTGAAAAATTCGAATGTCTGCAGTTGAAGAAGTTTATGTAAGCTATTTAGCATATCTGGGACTGCTAAACATGAACATGTTCACTAACAATTACCTGAATATAAAATTCAGAATATTCTGAATTTACCAAACAAATTTAAGAACAGATTTATTAATCAATAGGGAAAGTTCTTTATATTTAAGCTTGTGATCAGCACTGCTTAACTAGATTGTATTCATATTATTAAAATGATCTATGATCTGAGATTTCCTGGACTTTTTCAGTTGTGTCTAGACTACCGTTTTACCACAAGCACGGAGGGAAAAGAAACGAGCAATAGAAAATGTGGACTGAAAAAAACAAACTGAGTTCAGACAATGAGAAATGACTGGAGCATGTTCTGTACTTTGTTAACAGCAAATGAGCATCATACTGCGCTAACACACTCACGCTAACAGCCTTCCTGGTGTTTTCATCACAGACACTACTAAGTAAATAAAAGCAGACATAAAAATACCGTACCTACTGCAATGATCTACAGATAAAATGAATACGTCATGAGAAAAAACATGACATTTAAGAGAAAATGGGTTAGGTAGCTGCAATAACACACAGCTGTACGTGTGGCTTCCAACTGCGAAGCAAATGATTCCCCGCGTGTCAGAGAATTTCAGAAATTGAAGCTGAACAAAATGTGTTTAAGTGGGTGGTTGGTTGGTTAGCCTTGCTTAAATAAACTCAATAAATGCTGTTTAAAATGTAAAATATGCACCATAAAAAATGTGCTGAGTTTGTGGAAAATAGGAAGTAAATAGCGTTGTTATGTTTCTGTTAATGGGAGTTTTGAATCGAAGAGTAGAGAAGAGAACACAAGAGAAGACGTTAGCTATATGGAATATAAGTGCACATTTCACTTTGTGGTAAAGAATCTCAGTCATGTGCATCACGCAGCACTCTGGACGAAGATTTCTCCCACATGCGAGCGGTTTCCGGGCATGTTTGGCATTTCTGCTTGACTCTCTGCACACATGCAGAGCAGGATGCTGTTGATTTTGTGGCTTGTAAACTTGAGGAAAATACTTGACGTTCATTGCAATTACTGATCATAAACGTTCCTTTGCGCAATATTTCTCAACATTAACTGTGCTGGAATTCTGTCTTAATGCCATGATTCACTTTTTTTTTTTCTATCTGGTGCATATGTGTGGACTGAGACATGTTATCATGTTCATAATCATTATTTGCGTTTCCATTTGGGTTTTCCATGGGTTTATACAAAGTGACTTAGAAGTGAGGCGAAACACAATCCAAGCTCAGAGCTCTTAAAGGAGCCAAAGAACTAAAGTTGACCAGAAGCAGGTGCAGGACAGTTAAAGGTGTCTTAACATGTTAAACACATCATGCAGTTTATTATTCTACAATATTTTTTTTTAACCAGTTTAAAATCATGTTTATGGAATCTTATGAGTACAACATTAAATGATTTAAATATTAGGATTAAAATGATTAAAATATTGTGCAGATTTATTTAATAATTGTGACCATTTATCTCACAATTGCTAGTTAATATCATGTAATTGTGAAAATCAGTGCTATAATTCTGAATTGATGTCATGTAATAGTAACTTTTTATCCTACGATTGCAAGTTATCATGCACAATCACACAATCCCTAACTTTTTTGATTGATATTAACTTAATATCAATCTAATTGTGACTTTCATCCTAAGACTGCAAATTAATAACATACTTTTTACCTCACAATTTTGAGTTAATATCATGAAATTGTGACTTTTTATCCTTTAAGTGAGTTAAAAACTATTTTTTACCTCACAATTGTGTTAATATCATGAAATTGTGACTTTTTATCCTTTAAGTGAGTTAAAAACTATTTTTTACCTCACAATTGTGATTTAATATCATGAAATTGTGACTTTTTATCCTTTAAGTGAGTTATTTTTTTTTCACCCCACAATTGTGAGTTAATATCATGAAATTGTGACTTTTTATCCTTTAAGTGAGTTAAAAACTATTTTTTACCTCACAATTTTGAGTTAATATCATGAAATTGTGACTTTTTATCCTTTAAGTGAGTTAAAAAGTATTTTTTACCTCACAATTGTGATTTAATATCATGAAATTGTGACTTTTTATCCTTTAAGTGAGTTATTTTTTTTTCACCCCACAATTGTGAGTTAATATCATGAAATTGTGACTTTTTATCCTTTAAGTGAGTTAAAAACTATTTTTTACCTCACAATTTTGAGTTAATATCATGAAATTGTGACTTTTTATCCTTTAAGTGAGTTAAAAAGTATTTTTTACCTCACAATTGTGATTTAATATCATGAAATTGTGACTTTTTATCCTTTAAGTGAGTTATTTTTTTTTCACCCCACAATTGTGAGTTAATATCATGAAATTGTGACTTTTTATCCTTTAAGTGAGTTAAAAACTATTTTTTACCTCACAATTTTGAGTTAATATCATGAAATTGTGACTTTTTATCCTTTAAGTGAGTTAAAAACTATTTTTCATCTCAAAATTGTGAGTTAATATCATGAAATTGTGACTTTTTATCCTTTAAGTGAGTTAATATTATTTTTTTTTTAGCTCACAATTTTTCACAACTTTTTACCTTACAGTTGTGTTATCACAACTTGTGAATTTTAAGTTAATCACACAATTGTGACATTTTACCTCAAACCTTTTAATATCACATAATTGAAACTCTTTACCTCACAAATGCTAGTTAATACCACGCAATTGCAAAAAATCAATCCTATAATTCTGAACTAATGTCGTGTAATAGCAACTTTTTATCCTACGGTTGCAAGTTATCATGCGCAATCACACAATCGGCAACTTTTACCTCACAACTGCAAGTTAATATCAATCAAGTGTGACTTTCATCCTACAACTGCAAGTTAAAAACATACTTTTTACCTCACAAATGTGAATTAATATCATGAAATTGTGACTTTTTAATCCTACAACCGAGTTAATATTAATTTTCTTTAGCTCACAATTTTGACTGAATATCACTCAGTTGCAAAGTTGCAAATAATTTAAACTTTTTACCTCACAACTGCTAGTTAATACCACGCAATTGCAACTTTTTCATCCTAAAATATGCGAATTTATATCACTCAAGTGCATGTTTTTAACCTAAAATTGCAAGTTAATGTCATACAATTGCAAGTTTTTATCGCTTACTTGCAAGTTGGTATACAATTGTAACTTTTTACCTCATGCTTGTGAGGTAAATAAATATCATGCAGGTTTATGTTTATTCTAAATTGTGAGTTAATATTACACAACTGTGACTTTTTTCCTTCTGTTGCAAGTTAATATGATAAAATTGCATCTTTGACCTCACAGTTGCAAGTTAATATGACACAACTGCAACTTTATATCTTACAATTGTGAGTTCATAAGACCTAATAATCGTTATTGTAAGTAATTGGAACATGCCGCTCTCTAAAGCCAACTATAATCATATTTGTCATAAAAGATCACATGTTGTGACATACCAAGTGTCAAATCCATGCAGCTGCCTGTGAAATGATCATCATCGTGTGTGTGTGTGTGTGTGTGTGTGTGTGTGTGTGTGTGTGTGTGTGAGAGAGAGAGAGAGAGAGAGAGAGAGAGAGAGAGAGAGAGAGAGAGATAAAGCTATGAATGAAGAAGATGAGCTGCTGATGAAGCAACGAGCTCTGACAAGCCGTCAAGGTGTTTGCGGGCTTGTGTGTGTGTGTGTGTGTGTGTGTGTGTGTGTGTGTGTGTGTGTGTGTGTGTGTGTGTGTGTGTGTGTGTGTGTGAAAAAGAGAGAGAAGTAGATATATTAACTGTGTTTGCTGTGGATTTGTGTTTGGGATTTGGCTACATTATTTGGGTGAGTTATGACAGGTGTGCACCACATGAGTCTCTCTCTCTCTCTCTCTCTCTCTCTCTCTCTCTCTCTCTCTCTCTCTCTCTCTCTCTCTCTCTCTCTCTGTGTCCCTCTCGCTCCAGTGGTGATGATGATGAAGATATCACTTTAAAGAACAATCTCCATAATATTTCATGCTCACTCAGCACCCGGTGGCTGCAGGCCAACTGCTCTATCAATTGATTTGATTCACTGCTGGAGCTTCTACCCTCTACTACACACACACACACACACACACACACACACACACACACACACACACACACACACAAACACACACAATATTTCAAATAAATGACATGATAAAAATGATATCCGCATCAACACGTGAGGTGTAAATGAAAGGTGTGGATGAAGAAAGCAGGGCGACGCATTACTCCACTCAACAGGATGAGTTTTATCTCTCACACTTCATTCTATTTCTCATTTCTTTCATTTTTGATAATGTGAGAAATGAACCAAGGAAAAAGAAATGTACACACACACACACACACACAGAGAGAGAGAGAGAGAGAGAGAGAGAGAGAGAGAGAGAGAGAGAGAGAGAGAGAGAGAGAGAGAGAGAGAGAAATATTTGTAGCTATTTAAAAGGACCTTTCTCTTATTTGTAAAATAGTTGATTGTTTAGCTATTCCACTCTGGTCTATTATATTCTATTATATACTTATATATTCTATTCTTTTCTATTCTGATGTACACATCATCTTTGTATTTAACTCTATTGTGATATATTCTTCCTTATTCTATTCTATTCTTTTCTATTCTGATGTACACAACCTCTTTATATATATAACTCTATTGTTATATATTCTACCTTATTCTATTCTGTTCTATTCTGTTCTATTATGCATCCCACCCTATACTGTCCCATTCTATTGTGTTGTGCTTGTATATGTAGAACTCTATTCTATTATGCTATATTCTACCCCGTGCTATGCTAATTTACTGAATTTTTCTCTACTGTGATATATGTTACCTTATTTAACTCTACTGTTACGTATTCTGCCCCATTATATTTAGGTATATTCAACGCTCTCTTCTATTCTATTCTGTTCTATTCTATTTTTAATGTATTTAACCCGTTTTCTATTCTATTCTACTCTACTGTAATATGTACTACCCTGTGATACTCTGTTTTATTGTATTCTACTCTTTTGTGATTTATTTAACATTATTCTACTCTGTTTCAATCATTACTTTTTATTGTATTATGATATATTCTACCTTATATGGTTTAATTCTATTCTAATCTAGTATATATTTACCCATAGCTACTCTATTGTATTATTCTACTCTACTCTATTGTGTGTTCTACCTTCTTCTATTCTATTTCATGATTTCTTTTTATTGTTATATTCTACCCTATTCTATTTTGTTCTATTATATTCTAGTTCTGTTGTGATATTACCATGTTCTCTTCTATTGTCACGTTCTCCATTCTATCCTAGTCTATTCTATTATAATATATCCTGCCCTTGGCTTCTTTGTTTTATTGTGTTTTACTCTTCTGTGGTATTCTATTCTATCCTTGTTTTATTTTATTGTTATGCATTCCACCATATTCTGTGCCGTTCTATTTTTATATTTTTCAACTCTTCTGTTCTTCAACCCTTTCCTTTTCTACTCAACTCTATAAAGCTTTATATTCTACCGTTTTCTATTCTATTGTCGTGAATTCTTTTATAATCAATTGCCGTGGATTCTACCATATTCTGTACCGTTCTTTAATAATATATGTAAACCTATTGTATTCTATTCTATTATGATATAGTTTTACACTATTCTATTTTCTTCTATTCTATTCTATTTGATATATTTTATTGGTATGTTATATTTTTATGTAATTCTAGTATATTATTCAAACCTATTCCATTCTATGATACTCTATTTTGTCCTGTATTTTATTCTGTTTTATTCTGTTATTCCTCACAGGGTGTTTAGGCCACAGAGAACACTTCCATATGACAGCAGTGCAATGTGTCTGTGTGTGCATGTGTTTGTGTGTGTGTGGTGAGGGGTATAAAGAGCTATGATTAATCACCCAGCTGATGACGGATTGTGTGAGGATGAAGAATCTGTCAGACACTCATATGACTAATGAACAACATAATAATGGAAACATACATCACTTAACGTGTGAGCTGCAGGGGGGGGTCAAAGGAAGGCCTCACTGCTGAATGCCCTACTAATGAGTCCACTGGAGACTGTCCCTACTCACACAAACAGACAGAAAGAGAGAGAGAGAGAGAGAGAGAGAGAGAGAGAGAGAGAGACTTTAGCAGGATTAGGTGTCTGTTAAAGAGATCTCCTTTCAGAACCACACTTATCATCATTGTAGTGTGTATTCATTATGCCTAATCCAACCAACTTCCCCGAATGAAAACAGATTGAACTCCGATTCTAAACTGGTTTTACATACTGGATTATTAAAGTATTAAATTTCATTTGTTTTCCAGATTCTCTCAGTATGAATACCAACATTGAAAGCAGCTGTATAAAGCGAAACACATTCTGACAGTATACTCTGGAAAATGCTGGCCAGACTCCTTATAAGGCTGTGCCCTGACTTCCTGGTTTAGACCGTAATATTGCTCCTCATTATTACTATTGTTTATGTTTCTTTCTTCAGAAAAGAACAGGAAGGCCACATCAGTCTGGACCAAACAGAATGTATTTATAATATTTACGCAGCACTGGACTCTGTAAATGGACATGGGATGAAGTCTAGCATCTTTGTAGTCGCTTTATGTGGATGCAGTGACCACTGGATGTGCTTTCAATTTGATTTTATATCAGAACCCCGAAATATTGGCGTGCCCGTTAGAGTTAGAGTTAGAGCACTATGAAGTCCTATCAGCAAAAGAGAAATGATGTATTGTATTCTATTCTATTCTATTCTATTGTGGTGTGTTCTGTTCCCTGTGATGTATTATATTCTATCCTGTTATGTTCTTTCGTGATGTATTCTATTCTATTCTATTCTATTCTATTGTGATGTGTTCTGTTCCCTTGTGATGTACTCTATTCTGGTCTATGTTTTATTCTAATTTGATGTGTTCCATTCCATTCTATTGTGATGTACTCTACTCTGTTCTATAGAAATGTATTATATTCTTTCATACACTCTTCCATTGTAATGTGATGTATTCAGTTCTATTGTGATGTATTTATTCCATGACATTCCATCGTGGTGTATTTATTTTTACGCCACTCTATTATGATGTATTCTATTCTAGTCTGTTCTGTTCTATTGTATTCTACTCCATTCTCCGCTGTTCTATTCTATCCCGTTACATCGTGATGCACTTTCTTCTGTTCACATTGCAGTCTATTCCGATCCACTCCATTTTATTGTGATACATATCATATTCTATCGTGTATTCTAGTCTATTGTGATGTACCCTACTCTCTTTGGTTTCATTCTACTGTGATGTATTCTATTCCGTTCCATTCTATTCTATTCTATTTCATTCTGGTCTGATCTATTTCAGTCTTTTGTGATATTTTACATTATACTGTACTCCATTCTATCGTGATGTATTCTATTCACATCTGTTTTATTGTGATGTATTCTACTCTGCTCTGCTTTGTTTTACTGTGACATATTCTATTCTGTTCTACTCTGTTCTCTTCTACTCCATTCTACATGACATGTACTCTACTCTGTTCTGTTCTATTGCAACATATCCTATTCTATTCTAAAGTTAATTCATCTAATTGTTAGGATTGTGTGATTATGACCTTTTAATTGGTCCGTCATGGTTTATAACAGCTTAAGAAAATGTTTTACCATCACAGAACAACAGTGCATGTTATTACAGGTCTTCTTACAGAATTTGTCTTAGCCCAAAGTTTTCATATTAGTTAAACGCTTCATCAATTATGCATTCCGTGTGCAATGTTCTTTATCATTATTTACGTGTCAGATTCTATAAGCTTTTGTAAAAGTACCGGTCCAGTGTTGACAGTCAGCTGCGATGTCTGCCACGCTTGACCTTATTGATTCCCAGCATTAGCCGACAGACACCATTTACACCACAGATGAGACCCCTGTCTTTCTCTTTCTCTAAATTTCTGTCTCTCAGTCATGGTTATTATTCCAATTACTGATATCAGAGCAACATTTCACTCGTTTGGTTCTCCTCTGCAACAGCTCTAACAGATCAATACATTTGATCAGTCTGAGGTCCTATTGGGAAAGATTCCCACAGGGCAATCTCACTGCTGCAGCTTAAGCAGTGCAGAATGAAAGTACTGATATAATAGATATATTAATCTACATAAGACTTTCTATGAATCCTGTATTCATAATGTATTAAAAATACATTTTTTATGTGCTTTATAGCATACATAATACCTTATATTGTCTGGTATAAGCCTGCATAAATACTCAAGTGTGGTTATAATTACATGGATGACAATTTATAAAGCATGTCAGCTTACAAAGCACATTGTTATATTTGTTCATAAGGACATTACAGATAATTAGTGTAGTATTGTTGTAATGCATTTTAACTGAGCCTACGCTATGTTATATATGATATATTATGTCTGTACTACAGGTTATAATCCTTTGCACATACACAATAGGTTTCCAATTTTTGTAAAAAAAAAAATATATAACACATAATAGAACATTATTCCATGTCATTACAGGCTACAGAAGTAACCAAAGGTATATGTTATGATGCATAACTTTCTGTATAAATACTATACCAGAATCTGGCTTAGTTTTTGGATGAGAGTAGAGACTTTTTTTCTTGAAACCCTTCCAAACAACTTGTGGTGATGGAGGTGACTTCGGATTGTAGTTTTGGAGACTTTCTGACCCCAAGACGCAACTAACCTCTGAAATTCTCCAGCTGTGATCCTTGGAGATTTTTTGACCACTCGAACCGTCCTCTTCACAGTGTGTTGAGATGATATAGACACACGTCCAATTCCAGGTCGATTCATAACATTTCCGATTCACTGGAACTTCTTAATTATTGCCCTGATGGTGTTATCCAGGATATAAGTCATATAAGCATACTTAATAAACTCTTATGACCATTTTTGTATACTTTAGGAAGAGTTAAATTCTGTAGTTGAATACAAATTGAGAGACCAAATGTGTATGTTATAATGCATTATAACCTGATGTACAGAACTATACCAGAACGCCCCCTATGGTGCATTAAGTCATTAATGACTGCAATGTTCTTATTATCAAATGCTATGCTGTGTATATAACAATAGAGGCTTATGTATTATAAATTAGGTAGGTATTACAAATGCCCGTGAACATGTTTCAGTATTATGTAGGCTATATGTGAGGTTACAGGCAAATAATTAATGACAATGAATAGTTAATGCCCTTGATGGTCAATTTAAAAAGTTTACTGTGTCGAATAGAGGTGAAAACCAACCTGAAAGCGTTTGCCACGACAGAACAGTTTGTGAACATAAGTGTGTGTTTTTCTGTATCTCATTGCTCCGTCTGACCTCACTGCTTACAGAGTTCTTCCCAAAAGGCTAGTCTTTTTCTTCCGCCCCCAAAATTTCCCACAAAAACTCTCAACTGCGAGACGTAGCGATGGACAATGTCTGTGCCTGCATGACCTGAGCGCCCAATAGAGATTAAACTTTGCATTTCAATCTCTGTTGTTGTGGCGGAGGTAATTTGATTGATAGGCTGTTTATCATTCAGCTGGGACTGACACTCATTTGGGCCTGGAGGGCATACATCCTTGTGTGTGTTTGTATGTGTGTGTGTGAGAGAGAGAGAGAGAGAGAGAGAGAGAGAGAGAGAGAGAGAGAGAGAGAGAGAGAGAGAGAGAGAGAGAGAGAGAGAGAGAGGGTGCATTTTATCCAATCTTTTGCCCCCTGGTTCACATTTAGCTGACCCCTCTGGGTCATCCCAACTTAAGTAAGAGTGAAAGTGTGTTAAACATGTACACAGAGCCCACAGCTGCAGCAGCACTCCTCTCCTCCTCCTCCTCCTCCTCTTTCTCCTCTTTCTCCTCTCCAAGCTGACTTTGATGCTTTAGCAATCCATACATATTGATTTGGAGCGATAATAAACAATTTGATTAGCCTCCTTCTATAGGCTGCCACTTCAATCTATCACAAGGGTCCAGCCAAGTGGAAGACGAGGCGAAGAGGAGGGAGAGCAAGCGAACAAGATAGACAGACAGAGAGGAAAGGAGAGCGATTGAGGAAGGGGAAGGGTGGACCACAGAAAAAGGGGATCCTGGCATGATTATGTGTCAGGGTGTTCTGAATTGGACAGGACAGCTGAGCTGCCTGCTTATTAACTCCCTCAGAAAATTCTCGGGGCTCTGGCGAGCGCGCCGCAGCGCTACCATCTGGATCGATAAGCAATCTCCGCTGTGTACTGAGCAACTGCAACATTCATTTGTCTTCCACTATCCACCCCTCTCTGTCTCTATCTCTCTCCTTCTCCCACTCTGTCCTCACCGGACAAGGCACCTGAACGGGCGGAAAAAAAGCAACCTTTAATTTCTCTCCACCTTTCAATTCAATTTTTCAGTTTGGTTATCCCTACACACGTTCACTCTCAGTCCATCTTTTCCCCATTCTTTCTCTCTCTCACTCTGTCTCAAGCTTCGTCACGTTTCCGCAGGCTCTGTCACTTTCGAGATAATAACCCCGAGAGTGAGAGAACAACTGCCTCGATCCATCTTATCACTCTGACCCTTTTCTTCTGTCCCTAAGACTATAGAGAGAGAAAAGAAGGACAGCTAAAGAGCATCTTTGGTAAGATCCTACAGTGGAAAGTGTTTATTAACCATATGAATTAGCATTAGTATTTGGAATGCTTATTATGTTGAAAAAGCAAGGAAGCGGTGAACATACATTAAGTTACAAAAGTCACGAATGCGTAATTACAGAGCAATAACCAAGACTGATGTTTCTATAGGAATTCCTTAATTAGTAAATTCTATAAATACTACACTACAACAAGCGAAAGGTGAACTTGTGTTTGCTTTCTATCTAACGTTGTATTTAGATAATGTCTTCCTAACTAGCATACAGTATCCCAGCTAGCACATGTTGCTAATTGTAGCTTGTATGCTAATTAGGAAGATGCAGACACAACATTTATCCATCCATTTCCCATGCCGCTTATCCTACACAGGGTTGTGGGTGGAGCCTGGAGCTTATATCAGGGAACTCGGTGCACAAGGTGGGGGAAACCCTGGACAGGGTGTCAACGCATCACAGGGCACAATCACAAACACATTCATACACTACAGACAAATGGAAATGCCAATCAGCCAACAGCACATGTCTTTGGACTGGAGGAGGAAACCGGAGTGCCTGGAGGAAACCCCCAAACCATGGGGAGAACATGCAAACTCCTCACACGCAGGGTGGAGGTGGTATTCGAACCCCCAACCCCGGAGGTGCCAGGCAAGCATGCTGACCTCTAATGTCCCAGAGCCAAAGTCTATTTCCTTGGTTGTTAAGTTGGGTGACACTATACAATGTTGTACAGACATTGGGCCAACGTTGGCAAAAGGCTCACTTTTCATAACAACTCTGCCAGTGTTGGGCCAACGATGGCCCAGCTTGAGTTGACATTGGCATGGTGGATATAAAGGTGAGGCCGTGGCCTCAATAGTCCCTGGTGGTTGAACAGACGAAATAACATTGAGCAAATGTTGGCACCAAATGCCGCCAAGGAGCTTTTAAAGGTGATTGAAAGTTTATCAGCTCTGGCGGCCCAACATCGGCCTTGCTAAGTTTATGTCAGTTAATTACAGGAGGAAAGGTCTGTGAAGGGAACTTGAGCTCAATCTGTTTAATACATTCTGAAAGTAGAGATTCAAAAATAATCACCAGACATTTTCTTTCACTGGGTTGAAATGACATTAAACTCATGTTTGGCTCAACATAGCAGATGAAATAAAAAGCTGTGCAGACGTCTTCCCTATTTGAGAATGAGCTATAAAAAAGTGATGTGCAGACAACTGTGTGATATCTGGGATCTGTTTCAGGACTGCCACTGTGCCAAGTTCCAAGTTTAAATTTTCTGAGCCATCTAACATGTAACTAGCTACGACAGAGTGAAAAACGGCATTAGTGAAAATCGGTTTAATCTAGTGAGCTAACTTTTATTCAATTCATTTTTGTGTTCCACAAAACTGGTTTAGATTTTTTTTTAACTACAATTCAATTCAATTCCATTTTATTTGCATAGCGTGTTTAACAATGGACATTGTCTCAAAGCAGCTGTACAGTAATATATAAACACAGGATAGAGATTTTAAGTGTGTGAATTTATCCCTATTGAGCGAGCCGGTGACGAGGAAAAACTCCCTAAGACAATATGAGGAAGAAACCTTGAGAGGAACCGGACTCAGAAGGGAACCCGTCCTCATCTGGGTGACGACGGATAGTGTGAGAGTAAAAGAAAGTTCATTAGGGTGTTTATATGAAGTCTGTTTGTTGAACTAGTCCACTGTTCACTAAAGGAGACCCGAGTGTAAACCTGCATGTGGTAATTTCAGTCCCAAGGACATCGCAGCAACCGTAGTCCCAGCAACCAAAGCGAGAACGTCCATGTGGAACCGAGGTCCAAACCCATTGCCGTGGTACTTCAAGCGGTCCCATCCTCAGCAGTCCTCAGGCTGTAGCCTCCAGTTGATGAGAGCTCCATCCAGAGGTCGGGCATCAGGATGGATCAGGCAGGTCCGGAGAGTAGAAAGGATCAGGATCACTGGCATCTCTCAATCATAAAATCATGTGTAGCTCAACAGAAGGAGAGATGGAGAGAGAGGTAAAGAGAGAGAGAGAGAGATTATAATGTATGCTTACTCTCCTGTAATGGATAACAATGTGTACTTTGCATAAAGGAAAGTCTATTCATGGTAAGCTTGAGTAAACAAATACGTTTTCATCCTAGACTTAAACACCGAGACTGTGTCTGAGTCCCGAACACTAGCTGGAAGGCTGTTCCATAACTCTGGGACTTTATAAGAGAAAGCTTACAAACTACAATAAATCTGCAATCCTGCCAAGACAGGAAACTCTTTATCTCAGTGCTTTTTCTTATCTTGGTCTTGACCATTAAAGTCTTGAATAAAGTAGACAAGCTCCTTATGATCTATTCTCAGCCATTGGATAAGAAGACATGATGTAATTTCTTACTTTTTAAAAAAATTCAATAAATGTACAAAATGATCAAATTTGACGGCCTTTTTTTCTTTCTTTCTTTTTTTGTTAGAGAGTCTTGCTCATGTTCCCACCTCATAACACGTGTACCGGTTATTTTTTCCATTTGTTTATGTCCATTTCGAAGGTGTGTCCTTTTTTTATTCTTCGAAAAAAGCAATAAAACATACCGTCTACAAAACATTTCAGTACAACACCGATGCTAGTTTGATTTATAGACTTTTTTTTCCGGAATATTCTGGAAATTAGCTGGTGTTGGACATTGTTATGTCCTATACAGGTCAATGCTCTGTGTTTCAAAACTCCAGCACTACTTGGCAGTCTTATACTTTGCCATTCGAGTCTGAAAAAGAGAGAATAAGTGCTTGTTAATGCAGCGTTTGGCTGCGGCGCAGTTCTCCCTGACTCCACCATGCCTCTCTGAAGATGGATTTCCATACAGATTGTGTTTGCAGATTGGCCGAGCCGATCACTTTGAGTGATTCTGGAGGCCATCGATCGGACGGATGGATCTATTGACAGGCAGGACAGCTGAAGAGGGAGGCTGTGGTAGCACACGCAGCACACAGAAAACCAGTCAAGCGAAAGAATGACAGACAATGAGGCATGTACGCTTCAACGTTCTTCGGGAGGAAAGGAAAGGATGCTGCATCATATCGCTTATAAAACAGAGCGATTCAGGTTTATTTGAATTCAGGTTTCGACTTGTAGTATGGGTTTGATTTGGGGTCAAAGTAACAGTCGGAAAAAATAATCAAGCTTAAGTAAGTTTGTAAATCCAGCCGTCCATCCATCCATCTACTAGACTGTTTAATCCTTTTCAGGGTCACGGGGAACCTGGAGCCTATCCCAGGGAGCATCGGGCACAAGGCGGGGTACACCCTGGACAGGGTGCCAATAAGTTCGTAAATAAATACATAAATATATAGCTGTTTCAAATATCAGCGATTAAATCTTATATATAATATAAAAGATATTCTGTCCACTCTTTCTCTCTGTTCGTATTATTATTCGTTTGTTTATTCATTTGTTTGGTTCACTTTATGAAAATATTTCACTTATGATGTTTGGCCCATTTTTCCTACGTGCGAGGATCTAAGTAGAAGGCGTGCATCGTAAATGTTTATTGTACAACAGTCATTTGGACTGACAAGTCCTCTGCCCCTTAGCCACGCCCACTCACTGAAACGTGGCATAACATCCACAGATATGCGTATACTACTATACTATATGTACTGTTCTTTGTGACCATTAGAGTTCACATAGGTGTTAATATACAGTATTATTCACCTTATCTTAAAGGTTAGCGTTATAGTTGTTAGTGCATACAGTATGTCTAGAATTTACAAAACACGAAATGACGTTCGGGCTTGGTACATACGCTAAAATCACATATCAATAAAAGACTTTGATACGTCGATACGATCTTATAAGTCTTTTCCATTTGTGTTCTCATTATAGCGCTAAACTCATCGCAGCAGCAGCATCTATGTTTACAGATCATTAAAATATCTGCACTTGTATTCCAGTGGGGTTTTTTCTTTTTATGATTATTATTTTGGAGAAAATAAATGTGAACACTTGCAACCACATCTTCACCATTTCCTGCAGGAAAAGCAGAAATGTGCATGCAACATGGAACACATGGTCTTGGCACACGGCACATTCACGAGTCTCACACACACCCGGCATACTAAAACCACAATACATATCGCCACAGGCATAGGATATGAAGCAGACAAAACAGGAAGTTCATTATAAATAAGCTTTTAATCAGTTCAAAATGCTAGCAGTGAGTAAGTGTGTGTGTGTGTGTGTGTGTGTGTGTGTGTGTGTGTGTGTGTGTGTGTGTATGCATCTGTGTGTGAGTAGATTACGCTATACACCCCCAAATTTCCCACATTACTGAAGTGCTGATGGATAATAATGACTCTTAGCTATTTTTGGCTTATGGTTTGAATATCCAAACTATCGTAATACAATAAAAATAGCATGTGCTTCAATAGATAGCAAGGATTTAACCCTCCATCTCCCCCTCTAATAAACCTCTAATAAGCAAGATTACATTCTGCCTTTATTGGGCTTATAATTGTGTTTTATTCTGCAGAACTACTGAGTTTTTAACATCAGCAGTTCTGACAGTAGTTCAGCTCCGATTCAAATCACAGATTTACATTAATACACCTGTTCTGATAAGTTACTGTTTCCATAGTAACAATTTATAGGGGCGTGTATGGCGAGGACTCCAAATAATCTAAAGCGTTTAACAAACGGGTTAAAAAATTTTTAAAAAGTGTGTCGTTATTTAACAGAGAAAAACATATCATATGAGATGTTTATGGAACGTCCGTGGAAGGAGTCTCCAGCGTCAGGACTCTGTAACAGTTTTTGAGAGTCTTCAGTCTACAGACGAGCTAGCATTTTGCGGTCAAGCTACGTTCTTTGTTTGTCGTATTAACGTCAAGAGAGGAATAAAAGATAGACTGGCGAGTATTTTTTTTAAAATAATAATAATAATAATAATAATAATAATAATAATAATAATAATTCAACAGCTTCCTTAATTAATAAATTAAAAACGGTCATTCTTTGGAAATTGCTGTGATGTAAATGAAACATTCCTGAATGTGAATTTATAGTAAAGCATCAGGCTGCATCACACTTCCTGGTGTTGGATTATTTTCCTCTAACAGGATGCCCTCAAGTGAGCTATTCCTTACATAATTAGTATGATGCAATCTGGCATAAAAGTCTTTATTATACAGTATTTTCCACTTTCCAGATGGTGCTGATCTTCCAACACTTCCCCCTATATATCATTAACTCTTCCCTTCTATCTAACGGTAACTCTATCCATCGCTTGCTTTTTTTTTTTTCATTAAGCCTTTCCCTTCTTGTCTTTTTTTCCCTTCCTTCCAAGGTCATTTGTAGACTGGAATCTATAAACCTTTGCATGGCCAAAGTTATATGAATTCTTACTTTTTAACAACCGAGTTAAAACATTCCCATTTCAGACCCGCCGGTTTAAAATGATCCCACAATCAGGACCGAAGAGGATGAAATTACAGAGTAATTACTCTCTCCTTTCTCACTCTGGGACGTCACATTCAGCGCTCTTGAAGTCGAAGGTGTTTGTATCTGCTGATTTTGCTCGTACGAAGTGTCCTTTTGTGCTGAAGTATTTCACTGAAACATGACCCTGAGCGATTAGTCAGAGCGTCAGACCTCCATCGTGTAATTCTTCATGTGGATAGGTGTATAACTACACCCTAAGGCTCAGAGAAGATATATATGAGACACACACACACACACACACACACACATACACACACAGACAGTGATGGTAATGTGAGGCTAGCCGAGCTGCCCCCTGAGGTTGGTCACCCCATCGTCTTCCTTAATAAAAATCACCACCCGTCATCCACACCTCATATCACACACACACACACACACACACACACACACACAGAACTCAAACATGCCATTGTGGTCTGTCCCTGCAGTCTAGTGACATGTTACCCTGTCGGTTTGCCGCACAGCACTTTTCTCCCCCCCGTGGCACTCCGACAGCTTGATCCTAAGCAGATCCGACTGCATGTGATTTGTCTGATTCTTGCACACCTGTCTGGCTGCTATAATTAGCATCCATGACACCTGCTGCCTGGTGTTAAAAGTGCAAGGCAAAGTTTAGGCCGGAGTGCAGAGTGAGATACAACCTGAAGCAAAAACACAGCTGACAAATACATTACCAGGATCAGCAGTGATATCTCAAGCCCTTTAACACTTAATAAACTGCATGATTTTGCAGCCCGAGATGGAATAAATGTAATGAAATAAACACGAATTACAATAAGACTTCTAGATAGATAGATAGATAGATTGATCACTTTATTAATCCCAGAGGGAAATTCCCAGATTACTGCACCAAACCCAAAAGTAGGGTAGACTGTAAATCCTATTTAACTAGTAGACTGTATGTTCAAGTGCACATGGTGGTTTAGCGGTTAGCACGTTCACCTCACACCTCCAGGGTCGGGGGTTTGATTCCCACGATCCTGTGTGTGAGGAGTTTGCATGTTCTCCCCCTGCTGTGGGGGTTTCCTCCGGGTACTCCGGTTTCCTCCCTAAGACATAAATGGTAGGCTGATTGGCATGTCCAAAGTGTCCGTAGTGTATGAATGTGTATGTGATTGTGCCCAGGATTGGCACCCTGTCCAGGGTGTACCCCGCCTTGTTCCCCATGCTCCCTGGGATCGGCTCCAGGTTCCCCGTGACCCTGAAGGATAAACGATTCAGAAAATGGATGGATGGATGGATGAATGGATGGACTATGTGTTCTACTGCATAAAAATTGCCCCTATCATATTACTCTAACGTGAAGTCATATTGCTGAAGTCAGCATTTTAAATCCCCAGATTTTTTAAAAAAATTATTATTATTAAATTAAAGGAAACTGCTTTCATACAAAGCAAAATCCCCAGTGTCAAATGAACACCTAGAGTGTCGAATGAGCTCTTTTGGTGCTCATTTGTGTCCAGTAGGACATGAATAAACACTGTAGGTGTTAATTCAACACTGTGAGTTTGACTGTGTAGCAGAAACTACTTTAAAATGTGGACTAGATACACCTGACAAAAATGAAAGCGCTACACAAGAGAATCTGGCAACCTCAGAATCATGGGCTGTGTTTGGAATAAGCCTGCATAGAAAATCAACTTAAGTACCTGCGGAAACTGATTCTGAATCAGAACTTTCCCTGCATTCATATTCACGTAACTTTTCAACTTAATTCTGTATTCCAACGCTGAATACAGTCTGACGGTGGCAAAGCGTGAGTTCGAGTACTTGCTCATATGCTTATGCTCATCCCTCTCCTGTATTCATGCACTTAGCCAACTAGCACATCATAACTTCTAGTTAAATTATGTCATCTACCACTTTTTTAATCTAGTTAATTAGGTTTCCCAGGCAACCATAACATAGGATTGGGAAATCGGATTGGGGAATTTCCTTGCTTGTTCGACTTGCTAATGAATTTACGATAGATAATGTTTCACCTAATTAAATCTGTTTCATATGAATATACATATTGCTGAATCGGCGAATTACCTACAATACCTGTCCTATCATCATCCTGCCCGTCAGTCAGGCCTGATTACACCCCCAACACAAGTGCACTATTTACCAAACTTCAGCAAAAAGGGATGAAATATCATCAGGCCCATGCAATATCAGACTCGTTCCAAAACTTTATACATATCCGAAATCCTCCACCTATTTAAACATCTATTTGACGTATGATTAAGTAAGTTTTACAAGTAGAACAATAAAATATCAAACGTTCCCAAGCTCTGGGGAAATGCTTGCATTTGGTCTATTCAGTGCAATTTGTTAATGTGTTGTTTGTTGCATTAAAGTTGCGTTTAAGCAAATAAAAGACAGGCCATTGATTTCCTGCTCAGTTCTGCTCCTCGAGAAAGTGCACATGTAGGCAACGAATTAGAATTCGTTTGATGGCTTTATGGATTGAAATATGCCACAAATTTGATTGAGGGCGATTTGCTCGTCTGGACCGGATCCATCCGGCCTCTTCCTCCTTATTGTGCTTCCTGATTGATTTTTAAGTTAGGAGCAGGCGAGTGCCGCCCAATCAAGAGCCACCAACATCGTGCAGATTAGACAATTTGCGGTAATCAATGAAAATATTCCCTGATTTGCGAGAGCTCAATCCGAGCCATAAATCACAGGTGCAATGCATGAGTTAGTTAGCAGTAAAACAAGCGACCACAGTCAGAATGGACTAGCAGGGGTGAATTAGGGGGGCGGGAGAGGAAGTAGTGTGAGAGACGATACTGAAGTGTGTGTGTGTGTGTGAGAGAGAGAGAGAGAGAGAGAGAGGAGGTAATGAGACTGAAATACTGGTCTCTCTTCCTCTTACCCCCTCCAACAGCATGCCTGTCAACTACTAATGGGCCAGCGCGAGGGGTAGCATTTTTCATCCAGCTTCCGGACACATATTTATTCATTTATTTATTGCCTTGATGCGGGATCATCTTTTATAACGTTAAGCACCTCGTCCTCCCCTCGAGTCACGTATTGACAACAGAGGCTTGAATTTATCCTCAGGAAATAATGCAGTCACTTAATGGAATGTCATATTCATTCATTAATAAAGTGCATACTGGAGATATTAATATATCTAGATGGAATACATTACTGCGGATTTGAGAACTCCGCAAAACATCAGGCTGAAAGTTCCTTTTTGTTTTCCTTTTTTTTTTTCTTTTTTTTCTTTTTCTTTTTATTCGAGAAAATGGACTGCTATGCATCTCACTTGTTTGGTTCAGAGAAAAAGATGGCCATCTTTCTACCCCTCCTACTTTCTCATCCAACACACACACACACACACACACTGATACACACCTGGCCGATGCTCTTGGCAGGTGGTTGCTCTTTGTGTCATTGTAATGGCCCTGGCTAGACTGATGATCCTGCCAGCAACCTCTACAAGTGCATTTGATTCTATCACAACCCCCCTCACACACACAAACACACACACATGAACACACTCACAAACTGGGGTTGGTCTGTTTTTATCAAAGAAATTACCTAAAGTGCTTGTTATTTCATCATCCCGCCTGTCAACAGGACCTATTCTTTTAATTTATACACCCCCAAAACAAGTGCACTGTTCATAGATCACCCATGTCCGACAAAAAAAAAGGGGCTAAAATATCATCCGGCTTGTGCAGTCGAGGCCAGGTGTGGAGTCATTAACCTCTGCCACGGCGTGAGACCGAGCTTATTATGAGATGGAGGCGCCTCTTCGGTATGAGAAAGAGTGCCTTTTGTTACCAAACCTGTCCTTATTTAAGCACACAGCCTTTGTCACACATCAATACACTCATTTCCTCCTCATATAAGCAGGTGCTGAGGATAGGAATGAAATGCCTGGCCTCAGACGAGACGCTGCCTGAGTGATTCTTTGCAGTGAGTGTTAATGATGTCTGGGTTGGATTTCATATCCAGACCCTTTTGCACCAACCACACAGATCATAACAATAATAAAGATGGCATTGAGAATAATAATAATGATAATAATAATAATAATAATAATAATAATAATAATAATAATAATAATAATACATTTCATTTATAGCGCCTTTTATGGAACTCAAGGACACCTTACAAGCAATAAAACACAAAAACATCAAATGACAGGAGGCCATCAGCTTGGCCTAAAAAACAACAACAACAAAAAACCCCAGACGCCCTCAATGCAGGCTTAAAAGCACTACAAACAATAAAAAGACAAAGGCACAGTCTTAAGGTGATGAGGCTTTTAGGACCTACCCAGATGAGGACGGGTTCCCTTCTGAGTCTGGTTCGTCTCAAGGTTTCTTCCTCATATCATCTTAGTGAGCTTTTCCTCGCCACCGTCTCCACCGGCTCGCTCGATAGGGATAAAGTCACACACTTAAAATCTCTACCCTGTGTTTATATGTTTCTGTAAAGCTGCGTTGAGACAGCGTCCATTGTTAAAATCGCTATACAAATAAATAAATAAATAAATAAATAAATAAATAAATAAAAAGGGTGACTGAGGCTTAGGTGGTAGAGCGGGTTGTGCGCTAATCGTAGGGTTGGCGGTTCGATTCCCGGCCCACGTGACTCCACATGCCGGAGTGTCCTTGGGCAAGACGCTGAACCCCGAGTTGCTCCCGATGGCAAGTTACCGCCTTGCATGGCAGCTCTGCTACCACTGGTGTGTGAGTGTGAATGGGTGAATGAGACACAGTATAAAGCGTTTTGGATAAAAACGCTATATAAGTGCAGACCCAAATCGAATTGAACTGAATTGTACTCTCTGGGTTTATGTTTATCTGATCGTATGTTGCACGTAGTCCAGGTGCATTTCATTTCAAGACCTTTGCGACATCAACTACAAGTCCTTCAGGTTTGACGAGACCTATAGGAGTTTGCCGTAACGCTATTTGTATTGCATGACGCTCCTCTGAGAAAGCGTTTCCTGTCTCTGTCTGGTTCCATGTCTATCATGTCCATAGCTTTGATCGCTCCCAAACCGATCCATTTCAAGCACACATCGACTGAGACGCCGGTTTAGTCCTGCTAAGCGTAAGAAGGAAATGTCCAGCCTTAAACGTGACACTTCCTGGGTGATACTTTACACGTTTGACACCGATCATGTCTGAGTTTATGTTTATCTGATCGTATGTACAGGTGCGTTTCAGACCACAACGTTTTTTGTTTTTGTTTTTGTTTTTGTTTTTTGCTTCGGTCACAAATCGTTCAAATTTCAGAAGGCTTATAGGAGTTTGCGGTAATCCGATTCGTGATATACAACCGTTCCTGTGAGAAAGCATTTCTGTAGCTCTGTTAGTGTATGTGTTACAGTATGAGATTGTCTCCATCTTTGCTTACCCTTGGAAATCTCTGTTCTCCCCTCATCCAACATCAGAAGCGATGATTAAAAACAAAAAAAAAACAAAAAAGGAAAGAAAAAAAAAAGAAGAATACGCCCGCTCGCCTCAAAGCCGCCGCCTGGCTTAACATTGTCAAAAAGAGGTTTTTTAAACTCCCCCGTTTGACCTCCTGTGTCTATTTTATTGAGCCGTTCTCATCCCTGTGCAGAGCATAAGCTGTGCTCAAAATGTATTTCTCCTCTCATTAACAGCTTGTGGGCTACATATGCACTCTGGCTTCAGTGAGAATCCTGGGATGAGCTTTTCAGATTCGTCTGATGTTTCACAAGAGAATTAAAAATTTATTTATTTTACAGTATGGTAACTACACGCTCTTTCAGAAGTCGATTGCGAGTTATTTCAGGTGTGTTACACGTAGGTTTAAAATTCAAGCGAGTTTATTTGTATTTTACAACACAATAATTACCCAGACTTTGTAGTAAATATACCAAGTACCCGTTCTTACCAAGTAAGACTTGATGCATAATTACAGATGTACAGTTCAGACAGGTATGCATATAGTTATTGAAGGAGTAAGACATTTAAGTTCTGAACACCTGGTGGGTCATTTTTTGCGTTGTAGCGCCTGGTACTGCCGTGCAAACCTGTGAGTTTCACACGTTATTATATAATCGAAACTCTAATATGAAAATTGCATACAAGAAGTTACTTGTGTGCTTACCACATACACTATATGGCCAAAATTATCTGGACAGTCGACCTTTACACCTATATGTGGTTCATTCCCCAAGCTGTTTCCCACACAGATGAAAGGAAGCGATTATCTAGAATGACATTACTAATAATGACTAATATGACTAATATTAGCCCAAACCACTTCCAGCATGACAGTGCCCCTGTGCGCAAATGAACTCCATGAAGACATGGTTGGAATGAAAGAACGTGAGTGACCTGCACAGATTATGGACCTGAAAACAAGATCCGGATGAACTGGAACAGTGATCGCACGCCAGGCCTCGTCGCACCACATCAGTGCTCCACTTACCTAATTCTCTTTTGTGATGGTCCACAGACTTTCGGCCATATATGTTCATATATAACACATATACTTGTCAATACATTGAACGGAGGCCAAATTAAAAGCATTTCTTATTCATAACATGGTCTTAACGTCACGCATATTAACCCCTAAAGGTCTTGGTTTATTATTCTGCTATTTGTCTTTAATCATATTATTCAGTAGCATCTCTTAATTGTTCAAAACTCCTCCTGTATGTAGTTACAGGAATGAGGAATGGAAATTTGGAGCAAAAAACAGGCCTTGGAAGTTTTTTAAGTTTAAATGAAAGTCTCAGGATTTTCACATTCTTGAAACTGAACTAAACTCCAACAACCTTGTTCATTTAAATTCATACAAATTTCTCATGAGATTTGCATCTCATGAGGCTGATGTTTCCAATGGCAATGAAAGAAATGAGAACAGCAGTGCATTAGTCTGTAATACATCTGCGGGGTCCGACATATTAGTAGTAACATATAAGTTCCAGCCAAGGGTACCTGTACTTTATGCACTAGCACAAACCATTATAAAGACCAACATGACCTCAGCTTTATTCCATAAAACTATCCTTCCCAAGAGTCTCTTAAAGGGCTTTTGGAACATGCCAATAGATTCAACCTGCTGTTTCAGCCTAATGTCCCATCATACAAAGCAAATATCAGAAATGTGATTTGAATTACTGAGAAAAGTTATTGGCAAAGGACAAAGGAAGGATGTACAATGTGACGTGACAGCGATGCCACATTCAGCCCTTTTTTTTTTTTTCTTTTTTTTTTTACTGGCGTCTATGAAGCTTATTTCCCGCTCCCCGTTTTCTTGTGTCAGCACTCCGAAGGGGAGAAAAAGCGTCTTCCTACGTCTCTAGGCAGTAGGCTAACAGCTCAGAAGGTTAATTGAAGTCTGTGTGGATGACTTTAGTGGTCTGTCTTTAACAGGATGATCTATAAATGTTTAAATGTTTGATTTCTGCTCGGGTATGGAAAAAATGGATCTTGCCACCTTTTTTGTTGCTAATGTCCTTGCAAAAGGACTCTGGCTGGAACACTGAGTTCTGCCAAGTTGGGTTCTAGCAACATAAGCAAGTCTTCAATTAAAAAGTGAAAGAAATAAGCAGAAGTAGAAAACATCCGAGCGAATTTGTACTTTGACAGAAAACGACTATCACTTACTCCATTTATGTCCATTTTCTTTAAAAAAATATATACGCTGCATCCTAATTTCTCCTACTATCCGTCGTAAATAGTATTAGAATTAAGCGTGTCCCAAATCATAGTGTGTTGAAATGAGTACCCCAAAGGTTCCCAGATGGCCTACTATTTCCGATAGATTTTTGCAGTGTGGATCCGTGGACACTTTATCGGCTAATATTGCCCACAACTCCTTGCATGGAGGAAGGAGGAGGAGTTATGTGACAGTTTGCAGAATTCAACCCGCGAACGTGGCGGACGAGTGTAACGAATGTGATCGAAAATGAAATTAAACGTTAAGCACTAAACATAAATACTGTTAGTATGAGCCAGTACTCGCATACTCATTTGCTACACACTCAAAATTCTGTACTTTTACTTCGCAAAACGAGTACATACTGTACTTGTAGTGCATAGTATAAGTATTTTCATTATAATCGGGACTCAGCTATACTTTTTACCCCTTACCTATTTATGTAGAATCACTTCTTACAAGTATATTTTTCTCTTTCGCTCAGCTACCTGTGCATTTATTACCAACATTTACGACATCAATTAAACTCCTTAGCATTTTGTACAGACAGCATGACCATCATCTTGGCATCTTTGCAAGGATAAATTGCCAACTAATATCTAGAAAGGGAAAAAAAAGTTATTTGGAATTCACAAATTTGATGTAAAATTTCATACAAACGAAGACGCAAAGCTAGCTCTCTAACCTACTTCTCATACAAATACAACTGTATGAATCGTTATGAATTTACAAGTGTTGTGAATTCATCCATCCATCTTCTATACCGCTTATCCTTCTTCAGGGTCGCAGGGGAACCTGGAGCCTATCCCAGGGAGCATCGGGTTCAAGGCGGGGTACACCCTGTACGGGGAGCCAATCCATCACAGGGCACAATCACATACACACTCACACTTCGGACATGCCAGTCAGCCTACCATGCATGTCTTTGGAAACCCCCACAGCAGGGGGAGAACATGCAAACTCCACACACACACGGCCACAGAGGGTGGGGAACCCCCGACCCTGGAGGTGTGAGGCGAATGTGCTAACCACTAAGCCACCGTGCGCCCGTTGTGAATTCATGTTTAAAAAAAAAACAAAACAAAAAAAAAAACACGTGACTTCTAATTTTACCATTTTATTTTTTTTTTTACTTTTAAGTTTTTAATTACATTGAAGTGTATTTTAAGTGTGTATTACCCATTTATTTTTTAGTCTGCTACAGTTTAAACTTTTTTATGTTTAGCATTTAGATTCTAAAGGAATTGTGCTGACTCATAGCTAAAACATCTCACTTTCTTCCCCTATCAGCCTTAATCTCCAGGTATGTCAGTGCCACAAGACTGTAAATCCATGACCATCTTAAATCTTTACAAAGTAATCTAGTTAATGTCATACTTTTGGCAATTACAAGTTTGGCCTTCAGTCATCCTGGTCCACCGATCACAGAGTTTTATGATTTACTGTACAGTGCTTATGTATGAGTGGAGAGCGTGTTTGGCAGAGAGAGAAAGAGAGAAAGAGAGATAGAGACGGCCCGGAATTTTCCGCCTTGCATCCTTGTCATTTGCAAGATAATCTCACTATTGATCTGAATAGAAATGCCCAAAGATGAAGCGTGCATTCTTGACTTATCTTAATCAAGAAGGGTATTGATTATATGACTAATGAAGGACCATTAAGATATGGACGAAATGAATGGTCTGTCGTATAATACTAAGCTCTCTGCTAATAGGATGTTTCAGTCAAGAGATGCTCATGATATTGCCTCGATTACAACCGCTCTCTAATTCTATCTGCTCTTCAAGATAACTTAATGTCCTTGTTATTTCTGAAAGAATGGTATTGATTTGTCACTGCCTGTGTATTACACAGCTAATTCATATCTTATTTGTTTCTATATTGGCTTTAACCTCTGGGAGAACACAAAGCACGTACTGAAGGACAGTTTAATAGTTGGTCAATGATGTATTACTTGTATTGAATATTAACCACTAAACAACTGTGCCTGTATAAATACTATCATCGCTGACATCTCATCTCATTGTAAAGACAGCAGTTAGTAATTTCACAAGAAAGCCTACCGCATCCCCTCAGCACATTACTAAAGCCATATAATCATGCATAAGTTTGGAACTACAGTATGCTAGACTAACGTTTCTTGGGTTAGTGGACATTTCACAACGTTAAACTTGAATATAAATAGATACAGAGTATAACATGGTTCTTTCATAAATAAAAAGAATAACCGTTGGCAAATTGCCGTGCAGGTTATAAGAGGAGTAAAGACATCGGAATGGCGTGTTACTGGAAAATAATCATAATGAGTCTTTATTGGTCAGATATACAGTAGAGCACAGTGAAATTGTTTTCTTCACATACAACAGCCTGTCAGGAAGTTGGGGTCAGAGTGCAGGATCAGCCATGATATGGCAACCCTGGAGCAGAGAGGGTTAAGGGCCTTGCTCAAGGGCCCAACAGTGGCATCTTGGCAGTGCTGGGGATTGAACCCCCCCCGACCTTCTGATCAGTAACCCAGAGCCTTAACCACTAAGCCTTGACCATTAAACCACTGCTCTCATCTTTGGAGTGGTAACAGTATCTGTACCACTATCATCTCACCATGCTGTTGTTGATCGTTTTCCAGTGTCAGCACTCCTAAAAGTTTTATTCCTTACTTTCTGCACGAGCAATGCGGTTTGCCTGTCATTATGTCTGTATATAATAATAGCTTGTTGTGTTGGACACCTGAGACTCGTCGCAGTCATGCATGTTTTGTAAGTTTATGAACTGGAACCCGGTCAACACGGAGGCTTCTCAGGCCTACATCTCATTAGCATGTATATGGCACTGTGTAGTTTCTTTGTGCATGTCCACACTTGTATATGCATCACTGATGCCTCAAGTAGTGTCGAGTTTCCACACACAATAACCACCATGACATGGCCTTTTTAATAGATTGCTTCCTTTGACTTTAAAATGAAGGGAGGCTTTCCCCATCTAGGAGGAACCCTCACCCCAGGCTGAATTCCCTCAGGGTATGTGTGTGTGTTCTCTTCACACTCCCCACATGGTGAGAGAGGTGTGTATGACCTGCTGGTGAATGGTCACTGTGTGCTGAACATGATATCAGATATAGACCAGGTGTCAAACAGTCCTACCCATGATGCACTGGGCCTGAACCGGGTGTCACCAGACTCTCCTAATCTGGGGCCAGTTTTGTCCTGATATTTCCTTTCAAATCCTCCTAATGCACCTGTGTGTGATAGTGAGAGACAAGGCCAAGCTGGAAGGAGGCCATGTGGAGGCCTCTAGAAGTATTGCCATAGTAGGTAGAACATGTTTAATTTGCATAAATAAGGCATAAACATGACGGCGAGCAAAATGAAAAAAATAAGTGCAGTAATGTATCGTATTATTTAGGAAACACAAACATACTGTATTTAAGCAAACAAGATAATAAACTTGGGTGAATATTTTAAATTAGTGTAAATAGACTAGGGGCGCTAAAACTTAAATGCCTATTTTAGTACAGTTTATTTCCTTTTCTTTCTTATGGGCACTTTAATGTAGTGGACTTTGCACAGGTAGTGCATGTGATTTATTTATTTGTTTGTTTGTTTGTTTGTTTATACATGTATTGGACTTTTCACATGTAGTGCATGCGTTTTTATTTTCCACACAGCAGACTTGTTACATGTACTGGACTTTTCACGTGTAGTGTCACGTAATGGAGGCACAGACAGAACCAAGTGCAGGTATGGTGGTTTAACAGAATACAACAATCCAAAGGAGCGGGCACAAATCAGTAAACGAAAACAGGAAGAGGTCAATCGATCAGGCAAACAGTCCAAATCAGGCAAGGCAGATATACAAAGTCAAGGATATAAACAAAGTCAGAACCAGGATAAACGAACATGATATAAGGCTTGGATAACGACAGAGACGAGGCAACTGAGCGTTTACTTCGTGTGTGTGTGTGTGTGTGAGAGAGAGAGAGTCTTTTAAAAGGAGTGTGTGGGTGTGCGTGTGAGAATAGGTATCTCTATTTAGAACTCCAGGGAAGGTGAACGTATGTGTGTATGTGTGTGTGTGTGTGTGTGTGTGTGTGGGAAGTGTAGTCATCTTCGGCCATGTTCGTAGTTGGTGGTGCATTCTGGGAAATGGAGGTTCTGGACTGCGACGACATGATATGTAGTGCATGTTTGTTTGTTTTTGTGGACTTTTCATATGTACTCCGTGTGCTTTTATGATTGATTTTAACTCTCACATTAGACGTTGCATATTTTCACATAGCTCCGGAAGTCTGAAACCGTTTGGCAAAATGAAATGGTAAAGAGGATGGAAAAGTTTCACTAATCCTCTGAATTTGCATCTAATACACAAGGATTAGGGATGAAATAAAAAAAGTAAAGCTTCTTATAGACCTATCCGTCTACTCCATCATGACCACACTGAGAAGCATCTACGACTGTGCATCTTGACGTTTACTTTGCATTACACTTAATAAAGAGTGTATATTATAATGCACAAGTTCACATCAGGCAGCTTGTCCACATATTCTTTACACTTCAGAGCGCCGTGTCCATTCCCCTGGCATCTCGCTGTATCGTCCTTGTCCTCGGCCTTCTCT
>NC_030442.2:15990000-16037500 GCF_001660625.3 Ictalurus punctatus
CACATGCACACACTCACACACAGTTGATAGACTATATAGGTCATGCGGTGTCTCCGTGTCCCTAAGTCATCAGCCTTTCCTATAGATCGGCCACACTCTAGAAAATAGGGCCTGTCCGATTTCACAGTATAGCTGACTTGTTCTCACGTTGGCTTTAGCTGCGTGTCTAGGAGGTGTATTAGTAAATGTAGCATTAAGGGAAGTGTAGTAATTACGGAGAGGAGAATGCCAGTGACCCCTAAATTGCAGTATCTTGTCTCTTTTGTCCCGTGCTCTCCCGATCTCCTCGCTGGCTGAAATTGTATCTTTTCATTCTAGCACTGTTCGAGGAAATGCGGGTGTATTAGGAGCCAGTGAGGCGTGATGGTTTGGGGGGGGGTCGAGGTGGTGGGTGTTTTGCCGCCCACACACACATTCACATATATATAGACAGACACCCATCGAAGTGGGAGGTTTGAGGACAGCAGCTGGACCATGGGGTAGTGAGCGGTTATTGGAAAGACAGAAAGAAAAAGAGAAAGAGAGAGTGAGATCTCGGTAGGCTCGGATCCACCCCCTCTATTGACAGGTGTCAGGTGACTTACGGACCATGGCGGTATCTGTCAGCTGTCTTTCCAAGAGTCCACACACACACACAGACCAAGAGCGTGTGAATAGAGAGAAACAGCTTCACTACAAGAATGCAAATCCGTAAGAATTCCCAATACCACTGCTCTTGTGAATCAGAAAGTGTTGATTCATTTTCTATAACAGCAGCCCTGTCATTAATTCCAACTGTAACAACTGGGGAGGGTAGGAGGGGCATGTTCTTATTCCCCTGTCAATCACACTGCTACTAACCAATCGTCGCTTCCTTAATTTCTTCCATTATTATTATTTATTTATCATACATTTTTATACAAATGTACAGCTTCGATTATTTTAGCAAAAAGCTCGTGAGACGTGGCCTCCGATAAAATTTCATCTCAACAAGAATGAAACATTCATACGAATCCGGTAGATTGTCCGGTATTGTTCTTTATTTGGGTTCGTTTGTTGCCTTTTTTTTTGTTTGTTTGTTTGTTCTTAATTAAGGGATCAATTCATTCTTAATATAAGCTGAAGTAAAACGGCATAAACGGATACGGTTTTGTGTGTAAAAGTTTTGTGCATTGCCTCGCTTCTTTCCTCATTCATTTCTTTGTGTTTTAAACTGCTGCTGTTGTAAGTGCCATACAAAGACAAATCACGTGACTCGTTCAGCACATAAACTGACCTTGGAAAAAGAAATACGCCGAGCCTAGAAATACATTACATTCGATCTAAATTATTTTTTTACTCGCTACTTACGCTCGTCCGACGCGGAAAAACGCGGCCTACGATTACCTAAATCCGCTTTCTCCGACTGTCCATAAGTCTCACGATAAAAGTCCTCTAATGGCCGACATAAAATCACCACACAAAAATCAATTTGTGTTAACAAGAGCAGCGTAGATTACATTTAACGCAAGGGCACCAGCTGTTTTGTAGAAATGCCTTTCACGAGTAATACGGAGCAAAATCCGGCGTCCGGGTAAAAAGGATAATGCATTAAAACTTTAGAAGCAGCTTAATATGTGCGGCACAAATCGATAGCACTGGCTGAAATGTAATGCATAAAATAAAATCAATGCTAATAAAGTGACATCGGTCATATACTCGTTCTCATCTCCTGAACAGTAGCGTCGGACCGCGACTCCCAGAAGTCTTTGCAACGACATTTGCCGGCAGACCTCGGTCAATTAATAGAGCGATTAACACGTCTACACAACTACGAGCTAGTATTAGACACAGTGACATCCGTCTAGTCCTTTCACTCACTCCGTTTATAAAAAGAGAAGGGAAACTGGAGTGACATTATTACTGATACTCAGAATGCGCAACACGTCAGACCTTTAGACGAATGGGATACAACAGCATCAGGTTCCACTCCTGTCAGCCAAGAACGGGACTCGGACTCTACAGTGGACCCTCGGTGCGTTTACACGGACAACAATAATCCGATATTACCCCGATTAAGACGATACTCGGATTAAGAAACTAGCATGTAAACAGAGATTATTGATGAGGTTAATCCGATTTGAAGTAAACACAAATGGAATTAAGGCGTGTGGAGTATTCCTGTTTTAGTCGCATTATGGACGTGCGTTACAGACACGTACACACCTTAATCACACTATGAACGTCGTGTGGGAGTTTTCACCGCGTTGTGCGACAGGACACGTACACGCACGGCAGCGCTCGACCGTTTGACGGCGAACGAGAGAGCACGGCTGCGTCCCAAACCGCGTACTTGCCTACCGCATAGTAGGCGAAATACATGCATCTGAGCTACTATATAGACGGTAAGTACACGGTTTGGGACGCAGCCCACGGCTTCAAGCAGTCGTCTGTTAGCACGTACGGCACGATAAATAACGAACCGCACTTGAAGCGTTCGTAGAATTAAAAATGAAACACCCGAAACTGAATACGGTTCCATATCGAAGACCAACTGTACGTCGATAGGTGAAATTCTGGAGGGAACAGTGCTGTTAATCGCTCTATGATCTATAACGCGTAAAACAGGAACATGAAAGGAGTATGCTAAAAGCGACTCATGCAAACACCTTAATCAGAATATTGTCTCATTCAGAATAAGGTCAAGCCGGTGAAAATCACCGTCCTCAGCTTTAAGAGAATCAGAACTTGTCTGAAGATTGAACTGCTTTACGTGTAATGCTCGTCAGTGTGGGTCTTCCTACTGTATGTGAAAATACCTCTTTTTTTTAAATAAAAAAATTTTAAAAAGGTAACAATTCCGGTCGACTGTGCAGAGACAGAAAAGACACTGAGTGAATATTTATTTGAGAACTCAAAGAGATCGCCTGCAAAGAAACTCCAGAAAAATAGGTGAACGTGTAGGAGGAGTGGCTTGGTTGTAATCTTTTGTTAAGAATCTTATGTATCTTTGTGAAGTTCTTCCGCTCCCTGTACCACTCGTGTTTAAGAGTGTGTGTGTGTGTGTGTGTGTGTGTGTGTGTGTGTGTGTGTGTGTGTGTGTGTGTGTGTTCCTCATACCTGTGGGAACCCCACGGTGCCCTGCATGTTTCCTGCTCTTGAGTTTGAAGAGCCCTCAAGCTCGACCATGGCAACAGAGAATCATTAGCACAGCTTTGTTTTCAGAGAGAGAGAGAGAGAGAGAGAGAGAGAGAGAGAGAGAGAGAGAGAGAGAGAGAGAGAGAGAGAGACCACCATGGCTTTTTAAAGCTTCACAATGCAGAACGGAACGTAGAGCGCGAGCTGAAGCACAGTGTCCGAGTCAGACCGCACATTATTATATACAGATCGTATGAAATGCATGGTATGGTTGGAGATAATAATATGCCTTTATTTTATTAATTTGGTGCCAAACATGTTCAGAAAGCAAGCAGGAGCATTTCTATTTCTACCTCTATTCTGTTCAAATCACAGGTTTTGGCTTTGCAATGAAAGGAAGAACTTGAGCTTTTACATCATGTGGTGTCACTCACACTCAGCATGCCATTAAACCCCAAAATGGATCAAGTGTGTGTGATGTTGTGGATGTAATGTTATTACAAGATATAAAAGGTTGTTTTTTTTGTTTGTTTGTTTGTTTTTTTAAAGTTATTAAAGGGTTTTGTTGTGATTTTGTTTTACATCATGTGGTGTCACTCATGCCATTAACCCATCAAGTGTAGTTATATCGGTGTATGTAATGTAAAAAGAAAGAAAAACAGATACAAACCCTGATGTACAGCTGCAGCAGAAAAGATTGGCCGTGGAGTATTTTGTGAATTAATAATGCTATATGTTTGTTTGTTAAAAAAAAAAAAAAAGAGAGATAGAGAAAAAAATAAAATAACTAATTAAAAAAAACCCTTTTTTAATGAAACATTATCTAAATCTAAAATTTAGTGACAGACATACATGTTTCTTTTATTTTGATTTATCTTTTTTGTTTTGTTTTGTTTTGAATGAATGGTTTAGTCGCTCGTTTTCCTTAAAAACAGACTATTTTTAGAGGGGGCGGAGTTAAAGTTTGGCTCGATAATGGAGAAACACTTACAGTAAATGCCCTCCTACTTAAACACACACACACACAAACACACATGACTGATGTGTACCATGCCAGCCCCAGAAACACACACACACACACACACACACACACACACACACACACACACACACACACACACACACACACACAGTGCAAGCACTTGAAGTCACCCTGGAAGGGGGGTCAACAAGAGTAATTGTGCTGAAATTGGCCCTGTTTCCGGACTGCCGTTCCTCTACACTGTGCCTGTACAGTGCACGTAAACCAGATAGCAAAATAAATAAATAAGACCATCGAAGTAACAGTGTGCTGGGAGTTTTATACTACTGACAAACAATCCTATGAATCCTGTATTCATAACGCACCACTGTATAAACACACGTCTTAATGTTATATAGCCGAAATAACACAGTATAACGCTGAATACTGCATACGCCTTGATCATAAGTACTTTGTAACGAATGCTTGTATGACCTTCCACTAATATTGTACAGAATGCAATACAACCCACACTCTGAGGCAGTATATTAAGCTATAACGCATTAAATTATACAACTGTACTTTCTTAAACTGCGCATGTTCATAAAAGTACGCAGCACATCATAGAACATTAATACACGTTTAAAAAACCTTTGCTTTTTATTCATTATAAACACAGATAACCTGTTATAAACGCGTTTATAATGCATCGTGAATGCAGGATTCGGAAGAGACGTAACACGTCTTAGCAGGTGGGTCATAGTTTACTTTCTCGCACGTTTAGTCATTCTTACTTCAAGCTACATGAAATAAATCATATGTTTCATTGAGCTTTGCTGTCTGAAGGAAAAATGGGTTTGTTGTTTTTTAATACAGAAATGATCTTATGAGCAGATATAATGCGGAATGTAAGCTGGAATTATGATGTCATAATGCTTTATAAAGTGATATATATCTATACATACATCTAATGATGACCACTTATGAGCGTTAATGGTATTATATGTGCTATACACTTTTTGAAAACAAAGAATGTTTCCCTTTTTTTTTTTTTTTTTTTTTTTTTTAGGTATTAGGAAGATAGAACACGTCAAGAGCCCTTGTATGTTGTTTTTGTTTGTTTGTTTGTTTGTTTGTTTGTTTGTTTGTCGGTTTTAATAAACATATATAACCCGTTATAAACGTGTTTATGAGTGCAGGATTCAGAGGACGTGTAATATACGTTTCTTTCTATTCGCAAGTAAGTTATAGTTTTCTTTCCTGCACTGTTATTCATTCTTATTTAAAGAAATTTTTTTTTTTTAAAAATAATAATAATAATAATTTCATTTAGCTTTGCTGTCTAAAGGAAAAATTGGGTTGTTTTTTGTTTTGCTTTTTTTAAATACAGACATGATGTGCAAGTCATTTCGGCTCAAAAACTGAAGACAATCCGCAAGTACAAACTCAGGATTTTAAAAAAAAAAAGAAAAGAAAAGAAAGAAAGAAAGAAAAGAAAGAAAGAAAGAAAGAAAGAAAAACACCCTAAACCACATACCATCGTACTGAACAGTCAACCTGTTGTGTTGTACTATTTTGGCAAATTATTTAGTGCAGCAGTGTCTTCTTCTTCCTCCTCCTCCTCATCTTCTTCTTCTTTTTCTTCATCAATTTCTCGCTTTCTCACTCCTGCTCTGGATCTTTTGTACTGGTCCTTACTGTGCGACAAGACGTACACATACACACACATATATATATATATGTGTGTGTGTGTCTGTCTCAGTTTTCTTTACAAACTGAACTTGAGTTTATCGTCCTCTAGTGGCGGCCACCAACAGCTCTTTCTCATATCAGCTTCAAATTCTACCAGTGCAGGAACAAATGCCTGAATGTGGTTAAGATTGGAAGATACTCGAACCTGAGACAGAAGGAAACATGACTTTATGCCGATATCGATTCTTAGTGCAATATAATCATCATACTAAAACACTGTACTGCAAAAGTGACGAAATCTATCAGTAAACACGATGGAGATTGAGGTGGCGAAGGCATCCGGAGGCATTTCTAAAATTCAGATTAGTTTCTTCATCGCGCTGATTTCTAATCCGTTGCTTGAATGACTGTAAAATTGACACGAAACATTATCTATGAATCAAACAAAAGCTTCTAAATATATAACTGCATCTAGACAGAAGCTATGCAAATAATGAGCCAGGATTAAGCGATGAGTAAAATATTACATTCTTGAAACTTAACCTTGAATTTAAACCACGCGAGGTTCTTCATCCTTTTCTAAGTTCTAGAGTTGAACATACCTGGAGCACATTTTACAAGCTGAAGCATACTGAGGTATCTTCATCCTCCTCTTCCCCTTATGTCATGACTCTTAGCCGGTTTTTTTTTTGTTTGTTTGTTTGTTGTTGTTTTTTTTAAAGAATTATCAATAAATCTATATATCATTAAGAATATAATAATGCGTGTAAACATGGCGGTCAATATGCTTTGTTATTTTAACGAGAAAATGGATTTGTAAGTATGATGCTACGCATTAATATCTTACCAAACTTACCAAAACAGAATTTAAACTCTACGTATCATGGCTGTGTGCATTCCAATGGTAGCTGTCACTCTTGAAATAAGCCTTGCCACCCCTTAAATCTGACCTTAAATGACATCTCGGAGAGTTTATTTATTGCTCCTGTGCAATTCGTCTGGATTTCATACATCATCTCCGGCTTTTGTCGTTTTAAATCATCACTGTGGTGTTTTTTTTATTTATTTATTTAATTTTATTTTTTATGAATGCCGTTCATTATTAAGCGCTATAGAGTAACTATAAAGCCAATACTGTAATGTTACTACGTGGCTGTTCTTTTTGTAGCAACAAATATATCAGATTTTCTGCAAACGGCACCAAGTCTAGAAACTTGGACATGATACAGACTCTAAATGACTACAAGACGGACTAAAGTGTCTTAATGTATAATATGATGAGATACATATACGAGTTATTGATTATGGGTTATTTTTATGGTTTCGTAGATGACAGATGCTCTGTTAAAACAAATCTCACAGAGGAGATGAAGGTCTTTATAGTTAGATGGTATTCATTTTGTGTTAAAGTATTAAACAGAATGTAATAAAAATATGAGAAAATTAAATAACAATGTGTGTAAGAAGAAACGAATAAACCAAGGTTTTACTCATTTCTTTTTTTCCATTTCTTTATTTTTATTGTATATATTTTTTTTCTTTTTTCTTTTTGTTGCTACTTTAATTTTTGCTTTAAAAAAAAATAATAATAATAATAATAATAATAATAATAATAATAACACTTTTCATGGTTTCAGAAGATTTAATTTACATTTAAATGTGCAATTTTTTCTATGCAATAAAAACACATTGTATGAAATTTTTTTAATGCTACGTCATGCCTGAAAAAAATTCTTTTTCACATTTTGTATTTGCATAAGTTTCTGCAGCGAATCATTAATTTGCAAGAAATGTCATTCGTATAATTTCTCATTTGTGTAATTGTACATCCTACCTAGTGTTAATATTGTGGTATTGATTAAGCCAGAGAAATGTATGTGTGGTTCTCAGTGTGCTCTTTTGCTCTGGTTTCTTTGTCTTGCAGCATGTAATACTGTATATGTGTGTGTGTGTGTGTGTGTGTGTGTGTGTGTGTGTGTGTGTGTGTGTGCCTGTGAAGAATACACGCATGTTGTTTTTGTGTGTCTATCTGAATGTCACAGGGTGTGTGTACCTGTCAGTGGATCAGAGAGTGCGAATGTGTCTGTTTGTCTGTCAGAATCTGTGAGTGTGTATCTGTCTGTCAATATGTTTGCAGTATGCTCCCACCTGTCTCTCCGCCTCTCCCCCTCTCTCTGCATTCTGTCACCTCAGGTTCCATTGAAATTCTGATGGGAGTTGCAAGGTATTTTGTTCTGTTGTTCTCCTTATTGAGATGACAGAGAGAGGGAGAGAGCGAGCGAGCGAGCGAGAGAGGGAGAGAGTGAGAGAGAGAGAGCGCGAGAGAGAGCAGGAGAGAGAGAGAGAGAGAGAGAGAGAGAGAGAGAGAGCAGGAGAGAGAGAGAGAGAGAGAGAGAGAGAGAGAGAGCAGGAGAGAGAGAGAGAGAGAGAGAGAGAGAGAGCAGGAGAGAGAGAGAGTGAGAGGGAGAGGGAGAGAGAGCAGGAGAGAGAGAGAGAGAGAGAGAGCGGGAGGGAGAGAGAGAGAGAGGGAGAGAGTGAGAGAGAGAGAGAGAGAGAGGGAGAGGGAGAGAGAGCAGGAGAGAGAGAGAGAGAGCGGGAGGGAGAGAGAGAGAGAGGGAGAGAGTGAGAGAGAGAGAGAGAGAGAGAGAGAGAGAGAGAGATTTCTGTCGGTTGCCAAATGCTATGTATGCCTGTTCTTAAATAACATTGATGACTGTAATTGGAAGAAGGTTTGAAGAGCTCCAAAAGAAATGTTCAGTGAGACATTTCCTAACAAACACAGAAGCCAGAACATGTTCTTGTCATGGTCGCCATGAAAAATCTTCAAACTGGCAACAAGGGTGGATGAAAGTTAATGCATGCTTCCTGTGACACACATGAAGCCAGCGATCACATCTTTTTAGATGTAGCGTAACGTACTCAGAGGAAAGTTCTACCTGACCTCTTCCTCATACATGAGCTCAAAGGCACCCAAGACTGGGTAGTGTCAGTGTGATTGACAGGGGAGAGTGAATATGCCCCTCCCACACAGAGAACACAGCCAATTACATGCTCTTGGTTCTGCGGCATCGTCAGGATTCAAACTCGCGATGACAGAGAGTCACCTCTTGCACAACACCGCTGTTTCATTGTAATTAAACATTCGATTTATATAATAATAAATAATACAATCTTAACTTCCTACATTCTCAGAAAAAGGTACTAAACTGCACTAGTATCTTTAAAGTAGACGTGGTGGATGAAGTACAGTGGACGTGGTGGATGAAGTAGAGTGGACGTGGTGGATGATCTAGAGTGGACGTGGTGGATGATCTAGAGTGGACGTGGTGGATGAAGTAGAGTGGACGTGGTGGATGAAGTAGAGTGGACGTGGTGGATGAAGTAGAGTGGACGTGGTGGATGAAGTAGAGTGGACGTGGGGGATGAAGTAGAGTGGACGTGGGGGATGAAGTAGAGTGGACGTGGTGGATGAAGTACAGTGGACGTGGTGGATGATCTAGAGTGGACGTGGTGGATGAAGTAGAGTGGACGTGGTGGATGATCTAGAGTGGACGTGGTGGATGATCTAGAGTGGACGTGGTGGATGATCTAGAGTGGACGTGGTGGATGAAGTAGAGTGGACGTGGTGGATGAAGTACAGTGGACGTGGTGGATGATCTAGAGTGGACGTGGTGGATGAAGTACAGTGGACGTGGTGGATGATCTAGAGTGGACGTGGTGGATGATCTAGAGTGGACGTGGTGGATTATCTAGAGTGGACGTGGTGGATGAAGTAGAGTGGACGTGGTGGATGAAGTACAGTGGACGTGGTGGATGATCTAGAGTGGACGTGGTGGATGAAGTAGAGTGGACGTGGTGGATGATCTAGAGTGGACGTGGTGGATGAAGTACAGTGGACGTGGTGGATGAAGTAGAGTGGACGTGGTGGATGATCTAGAGTGGACGTGGTGGATGATCTAGAGTGGACGTGGTGGATGAAGTAGAGTGGACGTGGTGGATGAAGTACAGTGGACGTGGTGGATGAAGTACAGTGGACGTGGTGGATGAAGTACAGTGGACGTGGTGGATGAAGTAGAGTGGACGTGGTGGATGAAGTAGAGTGGACGTGGTGGATGAAGTAGAGCGGACGTGGTGGATGAAGTAGAGCGGACGTGGTGGATGATCTAGAGTGGACGTGGTGGATGATCTAGAGTGGACGTGGTGGATGAAGTAGAGTGGACGTGGTGGATGAAGTAGAGTGGACGTGGTGGATGAAGTACAGTGGACGTGGTGGATGAAGTAGAGTGGACGTGGTGGATGATCTAGAGTGGACGTGGTGGATGATCTAGAGTGGACGTGGTGGATGAAGTAGAGTGGACGTGGTGGATGAAGTAGAGTGGACGTGGTGGATGAAGTACAGTGGACGTGGGGGATGAAGTAGAGCGGACGTGGTGGATGAAGTACAGTGGACGTGGTGGATGAAGTACAGTGGACGTGGTGGATGAAGTACAGTGGACGTGGTGGATGAAGTACAGTGGACGTGGTGGATGAAGTAGAGCGGACGTGGTGGATGATCTAGAGTGGACGTGGTGTTTATTCTTAAAGTAATAAAAGTTCTTCTAGGGTTCTTCAAGAGATCATTGGATCATTAAGGGGATTTTTTTCCTAAGAGTGTACCAAGAAATCATTTAAGACACAGTTAGGGTGTGTCTCAATCAGCTCCCTAACTCCCTTGGTGTTGAAAAATTACATAGAAAAGATACTAAATACATACTTTTAAAGCTAGAACCCAAGTGACGATCACTGGTTCGGTTTAGTTCTGCTTTTAGTACCTGTTTTCTGTAGTGTTTTGTCTTAAGTAGGAGCCACATTCATGATGTGTTTGTGTATGTGATGAAATTATATGTTTTATTGAGCGTCGAACAAACATATTCGGAGATAAACACGAGGAGCGGTGGCTCTGCTCGTATTCTTCATCGTTTCTAATGAGACATGACAGGCTCTAGTTTGCCGGATTTATGCTTTGCCTCTGAAATATGAATGAAGCGGTGGAACATCATTGCCGTGATGACACTGCGAAATCTAATCAGAGTGGAAAATGGATTTTAAAGGGTCTGTCGCTACAATCCAGCCTCTCATAAGCCATCATTTCATCCACATTTAACTCAATTTGTTTAAAAAAAAAAAAGAAAAAGAAAGACTCGCTCATTGAGAGCACAGGAACTCCATAATGGCACATAAAGACTCCTTTTTTATCTTGGAAATTTGAGAGATTAAGAGACAGAACGGCATTTTAACGACTGAGGTATGACTGTGAACCGAAGCCTATGGGGGGGGGGGGGGGGGGGGGGGTCATTTTGGTTTCTCATGATAATTATGTTCCAGAGGATTGAGAGCGGTGTGTTAGATATTCGAGCGGATAGGGCTGTCCATAAAACGCAGTGTGTTTACCGCAAACGCCCGAGTCAGTTTATCAAGCAAAGCAAACAACCCAATAGATCAACAATCCACATACGCACCCCGCAATACCTTTCGATTCAATTCTGAAATTCTCCCTTAACACTCATGAGGGGGAAAAATTCTAATAAAACTCCCCACGCCAACCACCCCAAACTTGGCCAAACTCCTCATGATTATACTATCGAGTCGATATGAAATATCAAAAGCTCGGTTCAATAACTGCGGCGCTGCTGTGAAATTGCAGCCCGACGTACAAGCTCATAAATCAATAGTGAAAAACACAGCGGTTAAGAATCCGACAGAAGCTATTAAATCACTTAGCTGGATATTAAGTCGAGCTATGTCAGCTGCCAATACTTTTTAACACCTCCTGCTAAGCAAGCAGTATAGATCGGCGACGATTGCTTGAACTTTTACACATGCTGAAATACTCAACACAGCACAAGTGCTACTATGATCTGACCAGACGGGAGGAGAGAAGAAAGGGCCGGGACCGTTCTGAACCTGAAACGGTTTGATTAAAGGAAAACTCCACCCGGAAACACATTATTACATATATAGTGTTTTGATTGACATATCTGTAATGCAGCTTAGTGATTAGCACTTTCACCTCACACCTCCAGGGTTGAGGGTTTGACTCCTGCCTCCATCTTGAGTGTGTGGAGCATGTTTGCATGTTCTCCCCGTGCTTCGGGGGTTTCCTCCGGGTACTCCGGTTTCCTCCCCCGGTCCAAAGACATGCGCTGTAGGCTGATTAACATCTCTAAATTGTCTGTAGCGTGTAAATGGGTGTGTGTGTGTGGGCGGGGATCACCCTGGACAGGTAATGAAATACTTTATTATTATTATTATTATTATTATTATTATTATTATTATTATGAATGTTGATATGCACTTGATCCATGCTTTATTTGTTCCTACAAGGTCTGCTTTAGCAAAGATCTTTATGCTTTGCTTTTACTCTAGCAGGGTGTCACACATCTGGATTGAAACGCTCCTGTCCTACGCATTCACGCTTTGATGACGCACCGTGGGTTGAGCCCGTTGTGTGTTCAGTAACCCGATCATATCAATCATAATTGTGTTACATGTGATCCACCCAGGGCAGGGGTCAGGCAGGACGCATGCTCCCACTTACCATCAATTACAAACAAGAAAGAAGAGAGGGAAAGAGATGTAGACTGGGAGGGAGGCGGGTTGGAAATCAATGGCGTGCAGTTCCTCTATCAGGCCTGTAATAGTGTAATGGCACTTGGTTCTCCCGGTACAGCAGATCGATACCGTGTCTCCTCTGGTCTCATTCGGAAAGACCAGGAGCTTGAGGACTCGAGGCAAAGCGTGAGTGTGGTGGAGTAAACAGCAGCTCTTTTATCCCTGATGAATATCAGAGCTCCTTGTGTTTAGTCTGACACACAGCAATGTATTTTAATGGCATTTAGAAATATTCGCTTTGGGATAGCATTGTTGAGCGTTGCTGCTTCATAGATCTCGAGATCCTGCATCGATCCGGAGTCTCTCGTGTTCTGTGTAGGGTTCCTCCTGGCTTTCTGGTTTCCTCCACTCCTTAAAGCATGCTGGTAGGTGGATCGGCTATGCTACAGGTAGGACCATGCGATGGCCTGGCGTTCCGTCCAGGATGGCGTTCCCTCCTTACATACTTTTCCTTTTTGGATTTAATCTAATGTGCTACCATGCCTCATTTCAATCTGCTTATTAGATATTACTCTTCATATCTAATGCGGCTGGTTGCCTGATCGAAAACTAAGTCTCAAATAGTGGCGTCTGTTACAAAACATTATTATTATTATTATTATTATTATTATTTAAAAGAAAGAAATGAAAACATGGTGTTACAATCTTTAGGATGATGTTCATCCAATCTGGCAGCCCTGAGTCACGGAACAGTTCTGGAAACGTAGTGCGGTCCTTTAAATCCCTCCTCGTCGACAGTCTCGTCGTAGCACCTGCACCGTGTGCCGTTTAACACGCCCGAATAGAAGAAAAACACTCGTTGAACACAAGACGCACCTGAAAAGTCCGAACAAAGGGATCATTCAAGTCCAGCGCTGAGGCTAGCATATGGCACGGCAGCGCACTAATTTAATATTCGATCTCTCATATTGCATATCAGTTTTCTTTCAGAACGCATCGAGTACGGCTCGTCACTGCGTACGCCGCATATGGTTTGGCCCTCCTGGCTTGTGCATATGGCATCGTAGCTCTGTATAAAGCTTGTAACCCGATCTTTGGTCATCCTGATGACAGAAGGATGACAGAAGCTCTCAAATAATGAGACGCCATTATGAGGTTAATTTAATTCAGATATATTTATGCATTTGTGACAGCTCTGTAGGCTATAACGTGCCACGATGCCAGGCGTCGTGATGAACACGGCTTCATATCCACGAGGCTTGCTTGCTTGCTTACTTAATGTTTCGCTTTGGAGCGTGTTAAGCTGCTTTGCCTAATGGCCGTCACACTTCCTGATGCATCGGTAGCACGAATAAATATCGCACGTTAATATATCGTTGAAAGGAAACAGCAAAAAGACACATTTAAGTTTGTGCCGGATGCCGTCGGACGGCTTTAACCATAACTCCGCACTGTCTTTCGGCTGCTTTATGATGACATCACGGCGGTAAACTAATATCAGCGCCGGAACCGTTCCCTCTCTTTCTTTCTGTCCCTTTGTGCTGTATTTCATTTGACAACACCACTTTTATAATAAGTACAGGCTCCATTTGTGCCATTATGTTCTTTCTTCCGCCGCTTCTTACTGTCAAAACGCGGCGCAATACATCTGCAGAGGCGTGCGTCGCGTGAATAATTGAAGATATCAGTTCTCACGAGTTAATAAGCGCCGCACGCGGTCGGGCCACGCCGGAGTCCCGCGTTGACAAACGCAGTGCCGTTTGACGCACTTATTATCGGTTGCGTGTAATATAAATATGCAAATGAGCCTCTTGAACTTTACAATCTGCGGCCGAGGTGATTCGTCTCTTTAAGATGCTCATTTGCATAAGAGGGAGCCGCTCGTGCATCATGGCGTGTCATTTTGAAAGCAAATATTAATCAGTTTTGCGGCACGTCTTTTTCTCGAAGCTTCGCGCTTCTTTTGTTTGAGCGTTCGTGCTCAGCTGAATGAAGGTTTTCAACACGACTCTTTATGATCGACCTGCCCGTTACAGCACTCTGAACGTGCGCAAAGCGACAATAGGAGCGTAGACGTCGTGTGATAGATAATAATAGATGGGAAATCATGAAAACATCATGAGTAAGGATGGAAGCATGTAAAGAATGCATTCGCGCATCAGGACCGGGATCGTGCCGGACGCAACTCGAAAGCCGTTCAAATGCTACATGTACAGCTTAGAGTTTAAATCAAGCTAATCGTTTGTTTAGATTTGCAAAAAATGGCTGCAGGCGAGTACAAACAAGCAATTAATAAGGTTTGGACATTTCCATCCTTTTTCTACACCACATATCCTACACAGGATAGGGCAGTGGTTCAGTGGTTAAAATGTTGGCCTACTGATCAGAAGGTCGAAAGTTCAAACCCCAGCACTGCCAAGCTTCCACTGCTGGGCCCTTGAGCAAGGCCCTTAACCGTCAATTGCTCAGATGTATAAATTAGATAAAACGTAAGCCGCTCTGGACAAGGGCGTCTGCCAAATGCCATAAATGTAAATGTACACAGGCTTGTAGGGGAGCCTGGAGCCCATCCTAGGACTCCCTGGACGCAGGGCACAATCGCACACACTACGTGCGATTTGGAAATGAAAAGCAACCTACAACACGTGTCTTTGGAATAGGGGAGGAAAGCATGAGGAGAACTCGCAAACTCCGCACACACAGGGCCGGAGACGGGATTCGAACCCCAACCTCGGCAAACGTGCTAACCACTACGCCCCCTGTTTTTATTTACATTTTTAAGTACTTATTTGCTTAAATGTACGGAGCGCTTAGCTTATCTGAGTTACCGTAGTCAGCTCGAACCCGTCTGGCGATCCTCCTCTGATCCCCTCTCAAGGCGTTTCCAACCGCGGAACTCTCACAGCTGCTCGCTGGATGTTTTTTGTTTTGTTTTTTTTCGCACCACTCTGTAAATGTGAACTCTAGAGACTGTTGTGTGTGCAAATCCCAAGAGAGCTCTGAAATACTCAAACCAGCCCATCTGGCACCAACAACCATGCCATGGTCAAAGTCACTCAGATCATTTTTTCCCCCTTCATTATGGCGTGTGTTCTGAACGCTACCTGAAGCGCATGACCTGCATCGGCATGAATTTACGCATTGTACTGCTGCCATATGATTGGCTGACTGGATAACTGCATCGATGACGGCGTGTTCCTCGTGAAGCGGTGTACGTTCAGTTTGTTTGTGCACTGAGAAAGTGTCTTTCAAATAAATACTTTTACAGCCCTGAATTAGAATACCACAACACCAGGCTAGCTAGCTAGCTGCTTCGTTTTACCATGTACTGTAGCTAGTTGGAAGTAAAAGGCTTCTAACCGTTATGTTTGGTCGTAAATACAGTACAAGTGTGTGTGTGTTGTTGTTGTTGACTCATCTCTTGCATCAACGATCAATGGTGTTATTTCGGTCCGATCCGAATCAGGATCAGGAGTCTTTGGAGACCAACAGAGCGCAATCTGAGTTTGCATACATTTACAGCTCCACAAGCACTAATTATACTGTAAAAGCACTAAATGCACGTTGCTCGAAATAAACTATCTTACATACTTTTCTCCGCAGTGATTCACAAAGGAGTTTTGGAGACGCTCAGTCGGTGCCGAACATCTGCAATGTAAGTAGAGCCTACGTATATATTGGATTATAATAACACTCTGGGGCGCAATAACTATTTTCATCAACAGCCAGCCAATAGTCTGGTGTAGAAAAGTACAATGAAGGAAGCAATGTCTCTGTTTGTGGCCTTTTACACACTCTCTCTTTCTCTCTCACACACACACACACACACACACACACACACACACAGTCCATAGGGACACCAGTCAGACAAACGATGATAAAGTGATGCTCTTATGCTTCTGACAGATTGAAGAGACGTGGGCTTCAAATGTCTCACTAATAAACTGCCTATCTCTCTCTCTCTCTCTCTCTCTCTCTCACACACACACACACACACACACACACACGACAGGACCTCACAAAGATACGAGTCTCCCACAGGAAGATTATTACCACACAGCTAAGCCAAAGTACCTCTGCTGGCAGAAATATCAAACGCAGCATCACGGACGTGCTTGCCCTTTTCACGGTCATGGAGTCGAAATGTTTCCGCGAGAAAAATGATACATACTCTAGAAGCTGTGGGACAGTTTTTACGGTGCCACCGCGGAGAAACGCCGTCGTCTTCACTACTACTTCAAGTCCTTCCGAGTTTAAAATCGGACGCGAGCGCTACGACGCGGCGGTAATTTTCATGCTCAGGTTCCTACCGTTCTGAGCGCAATGCTCCTACGACGATAAAAAAAAAAATGACTTGCATTTCATTACAAATCGTTAAGAATCATAACGGAGCACGATCCGTGTAAGATGTACGGGTTTTTTTTTTTTTTATTTTGCAGTTCTCGTCTAGAGATGAAGGGGCGGCGCTAAAAAGTTCAAACGCAAACGAAAACGGAACGCGACGATCTGCATAAGCCCGTCGGTTATTCACAGTAGAACGTAGAAAACATGTCAAATGTCTAAAACTGGGGAAATGGACCGTTTTAAGAAAAAAAAAGAAAGAAAAAAAGGTCATTTAGAATTTCATGGCCGTAAAACGTCTCAGAAAAGTTGGGACGGGGGCAAAACCGGCTGGAAAAGTAAGCGTTAGTGAAAAGGAACAGCTGGAGGAACATTTTGCGACACGTCAGTGACGTGATTGGGTATAAAAAGAGTACCTCACAGAGGCGGAGTCTCCCAGACGCGTCGCGACCATCAGATTCAAAACGATCTTATATTTTCCTTAAAATGGTACATTTACTCAGTTTCAACGTTTGATACGTTTTCTATGTTCGATTGTGAATAACAGACGGGTTTATGGGAATTCTGGTTTTATTGACATTTTACACAGCGTCCCAACTTTTTTTTTGGAACTGGACTTGCACATTATTGGTTTACGAACATTATTATATATGGAATAAAACTGATATAGGGAAATGATCAAGGATAGGATGGTGTGATGAGGCCTGAGGCGACGCAGAGTCACTCTAACCACCATGAATCTGATTATTTCCCTATAACAGCATGCCTCAAAGGGTTGTATCCCTCTTCTATTCCTTCTATTATTCATATACTCTGTTTAATCCTTTCCTCATTTCTCTTCCGTTTATTGTTAAACATGATGTCGAATATCCAGTGAGCTAGTCCCCGTTCTGGATTACATTATAGCAGCTACACAGACAGAAAAGACGCTCCCTCTTCATTAAGACAGGAAACAAAAGCAGTAAAGGACAACGTCCTCTGTCCTGAAGACTTTACGCAGTTACAAAGCTCTGACACTGGAGACTCCTTCCTTAAATGTTGACTAATTGTCTCCTTCCAGAAGAGTTCTCCATATTTACAGTCATTGGAAATTATAGAGCCATCACACTTTAAAGTGTCTGGACTTTAAGAGAGAGAGAGAGAGAGAGAGAGAGAGAGAGAGAGAGAGAGAGAGAGGGGTAAAGAGAAGAGATGCCTCGAGCTCAACGAGAGGAGAAGAGCGGAGTCGAGGAAAGGTCAAGCATGTAATATCAGCGCAACATGCCTCCTCTCCTGCAGACAATAGCTTCCCATGGCGGGTTCGCTCTCGCACGTCTCCCTCTCCTCCACCTCTCCCGCGTTCACTCGTCCCTGCGCTTAATTACAGTCATAGCGGCCTGCCGCCTGCCGTCCCTTAACATATTCCTCTTTATTTTGAGCCGCTTTTTTCTCGGGTAATGGAATGTCAGCTCTCCACCATTCCTGCACCGATCAAAGTGACCTCGCAAATCAATACACACGCTGACAAGACGAGGAACATATAATAAATGGCACACACACACACACACACACACACACACTATTCCCTGAGCGTATGTGACGAGCACCTCTCATAGCAGTCATCTCAGTGTAAAGGCAGTCAGTTATGTTTAAGGTGTGCATATTATATAGTGGAGATGGTAAAAGCAGCTTTCGCCCCTCTCTTCCTTTCTCTTTTTCTCCATCTGTCCAAACCAGAGAACTGACAGCAGCCCACCAGATTACAGTTGTAGCTTCTTTCTCTGTCTCTCTCTCTCTCTCTATCTCTCTTTTTTTTTTATTATTGTTGATGTTTTCTCTCTGGGAAGAGGTTATAGCCGAAGCAATTTTCCTCTTAAGGGGAGCAAATGGCAGCGGAAAATTGTATGTGCCGTCACTCAGGCGGTGATTGGCAGGACGGCCTCGGTGAGGGTGAAGGAAGATCGAAAAGATTCCATATGTGAAAGTGAATGAGAGAGAGAGAGAGAGAGAGAAAGAGAAAGATGGAGGGGGGGAGCACAGTGCATATTAAAAGATGTGTTGTGAAAAACGGGTGTGAAATTTCACACTCCTCTGGATGGAAACGTCTGCCGATCTTCTGGGTGGGGGAGTCAAAGCCAGAGAGAGAGAGAGAGAGAGAGAGAGAGAGAGAGAGAGAAATAATGGCCAGGTGCTCAATATGTTGGCCTCAGTGAGCAAAATCCCTCTTTCTCTCTCTCTCTTCCTCAGCTTTGTAATGGATCAAGAGGATTTGTCACTGCTGGAAAGCGCTCAGGCTCCTGGAACAAAGAGGATGAAATGAAGAGAGGCGAACAGACCGAGGCCTACAGGAGACGGGATGGACGTTCACACGCATGATGCAATAAAGGAACTGTGCGTGAAGCATATGCGTGATTTTTAAAAAAAAAAATACTATTATTAATCTCCTTTTGATTAGTTCCTGTAATACCCTGCTTTCATACGTGCAGATTTTACACGGGTTTAACGGGGTTTTAGAGGGGTTTTAGAGGAGTTTTAGAGGAGCTTTAGAGGGGTTTTAGAGGGGTTTTAGAGGGGTTTTAGAGGAGTTTTAGAGGGGTTTTAGAGGTGTTTTACAGGAGTTTTAGAGGGGTTTTAGAGGAGTTTTAGAGGGGTTTTAGAGGGGTTTTAGAGGAGTTTTAGAGGTGTTTTACAGGAGTTTTAGAGGGGTTTTAGAGGAGTTTTAGAGGGGTTTTAGAGGGGTTTAACGGGGTTTTAGAGGTGTTTTACAGGAGTTTTAGAGGGGTTTTAGAGGTGTTTTAGAGGAGTTTTAGAGGACTTTTAGAGGAGTTTTAGAGGCGTTTTAGAGGGGTTTTAGAGGTGTTTTAGAGGGGTTTTAGAGGGGTTTTAGAGGAGTTTTAGAGGTGTTTTAGAGATGTTTTTGAGGGGTTTTAGAGGGGTTTTAGAGGGGTTTTAGAGGAGTTTTAGAGGAGTTTTAGAGGTGTTTTTGAGGAGTTTTAGAGGGGTTTTAGAGGTGTTTTAGAGGAGTTTTAGAGGTGTTTTAGAGGAGTTTTAGAGGGGTTTTAGAGGAGTTTTAGAGGAGTTTTAGAGGAGTTTTAGAGGACTTTTCGAGGTGTTTTAGAGGTGTTTTAGAGGGGTTTTAGAGGTGTTTTAGAGGGGTTTTAGAGGAGTTTTAGAAGTGTTTTAGAGGGGTTTTAGAGGAGTTTTAGAGGTGTTTTAGAGGGGTTTTAGAGGAGTTTTAGAGGTGTTTTAGAGGAGTTTTAGAGGTGTTTTTGAGGAGTTTTAGAGGGCTTTTAGAGGTGTTTTAGAGGAGTTTTAGAGGAGTTTTAGAGGGGTTTTAGAGGAGTTTTAGAGGTGTTTTAGAGGGGTTTTAGAGGAGTTTTAGAGGAGTTTTAGAGGACTTTTCGAGGCGTTTTAGAGGCGTTTTAGAGGTGTTTTAGAGGGGTTTTAGAGGAGTTTTAGAGGTGTTTTAGAGGCGTTTTAGAGGAGTTTTAGAGGGGTTTTAGAGGAGTTTTAGAGGTGTTTTTGAGGAGTTTTTGAGGAGTTTTAGAGGAGTTTTAGAGGTGTTTTAGAGGAGTTTTAGAGGTGTTTTAGAGGAGTTTTAGAGGAGTTTTAGAGGTGTTTTTGAGGAGTTTTAGAGGGGTTTTAGAGGAGTTTTAGAGGTGTTTTAGAGGCGTTTTAGAGGGGTTTTAGAGGAGTTTTAGAGGGGTTTTAGAGGAGTTTTAGAGGTGTTTTTGAGGAGTTTTTGAGGAGTTTTAGAGGAGTTTTAGAGGGGTTTTAGAGGTGTTTTAGAGGAGTTTTAGAGGTGTTTTAGAGGAGTTTTAGAGGAGTTTTAGAGGAGTTTTAGAGGGGTTTTAGAGGGGTTTTAGAGGAGTTTTAGAGGTGTTTTAGAGGGGTTTTAGAGGAGTTTTAGAGGAGTTTTAGAGGACTTTTCGAGGCGTTTTAGAGGCGTTTTAGAGGCGTTTTAGAGGGGTTTTAGAGGAGTTTTAGAGGAGCTTTAGAGGAGTTTTAGAGGGGTTTTAGAGGAGTTTTAGAGGGGTTTTAGAGGAGTTTTAGAGGTGTTTTTGAGGAGTTTTTGAGGAGTTTTAGAGGAGTTTTAGAGGAGTTTTAGAGGTGTTTTAGAGGAGTTTTAGAGGTGTTTTAGAGGAGTTTTAGAGGAGTTTTAGAGGAGTTTTAGAGGAGTTTTAGAGGAGTTTGCTTTCTGTGGTTTTTCACTAACGTGATAAACTTCTTTGTAACTTCGACTTGCTTTGCAGAGTTTGAGTTTCATTATGTAACGCATTTAAACACTTTGGGATGTGCAGCTGATAGAAAATGATTTGTTTCAGGTAACTCAGCTTAACTGTTGTTGATTATTTTACTATAACGGCGTGACAGGGAGCGTTAAAACTGATTTCAATCCAATCCAGGATGACGGAGATACATTTTAAGTGTGTTTACAGTTACATTTTTATGCAGTTTGAATGGAAAACCTCTCTCTCTCTCTCTCTCTCTCTCTCTCTCTGTATCTTAGGCTGCCTCTCTGTCCGTCTGTCTGTCTCTCTCTCTCTCTCTCTCTCTCTCTCTCTCTCTCTCGCTCTCTCTCTCTCTCTCTCTGAGGGTTAATTACCAATCCACTGACAAACCTTTACCTAATTAGCAAACCTCTGACCTTATTAACAAATGATGAATTATGAGAACAGCTGAACAACATTGTCTCAAGGCCTCCATCCATTAACTGCTATTGTTTTCCACCAAACATGACATTGATCCAATTTAACACTAATCAATTGCAACTGTGCGTGACATTCAGAGGCGACCTTACCACCAGGCACCTCATGAACTATGACGAGGATTAAACTTTCGCTAACGAGCTGATATCTCAGGGCAATGCTTATTGGGGGCGGGGGGAGGACCCAAAAAAACCCCACAATGGTGTATTCATAACAATCCATAATGAAATTGCTCAGGCGTGCAGGTCATCCATTTGCGACGCAATGTCATAATCAATGGCTGAGCGTGCACCCTGGTAGCCATGTTAATGAGTGTTACTATTAATTGTTTACAGTTCGGAGCCGCTGCGCGTGAGGCCACGTCGTGTCATCCACGTGAAAATGCCACGTCTCATTAGGAATGCCACGTGCGCGTGAAAGGGAGGGAGGGAGGAAAGGCGGGGAGGTATAATGTTGTCGTCGCGAGCTCGGAAGCGCTATCATGGCTGACAGCTGCCAGGTGGAGAGAAAAGCGCACATGCCGGGAACGACGGGCTGAAGAAGGGAGACACAGTAGTATCGCACGCTCGCCTGCCATCTTTTACACAATAGAGCTGCCACTGGCGTGAAATGACACTATTGTGTTCGTACACGCTCTGTTTATGAGATTTATCTCACAGCGGAGAGGTGGACCACCCGTCATAGCACTGCATCTCTCTCTCTCTCTCTCTCTCTCTCTCTCTCCACACACACATAGTGTCCTGCAAATCAAGGTCCACTGGGGCAAAACTCTACACACGTACTCAAAATGAAGTATTACAAACTACACTAATAGTGCTTTTTTTTTTGCATATCTGTTAGGTTAAGGAGATTTCAAAGGGCCCGAAACAAACCCGCAAGAACTGCGGTATTTATTTTTGTCGCATTTTTCCCTCTGGATTCCTAAACAGTGCCAAATGAACCACTGCACTGGTAAAGCGAAGGATTTTGCTGAGCCTTAAATAGAAGTAACTAAAATATAATGTGCTTATATAATGTATGACAGTGCGAGTCAATCAATGAAACGTGCGTGCTTATTGAAAATGAATCAAACCTTGTGCGACTGCAGCGAGACAAACAAAGCATGCTACCTAAGCAGCTATTAAAACTGACTAACACGTGAGAGCATGTTGCTGTAAGGAAAATAATCAACAACAGGGTGGTGATGATGTGGTCTGATGCAAAGTGGTATTACTGTAACTAACCTGAAGTTCATTATTATTATTATTATTATTATTATTATTATTATTTTACTATTTGTATTTATTAAAGAATGTCACATCGTACTTTTTAGCCTTTTATACTAACATTTAATATTGTGGAACATCCACAAAACCAGCCCGTCTTTTTCCCCTCTTTCCAGGGAAACAGAAACGCCCCCCTTCCTGTGGCGGAAAACTTCAGCTTTATCTTTGAGTTTTTCGAAAGCGCTGACAGTGGAGACTCCTTCCATAAATGCTAAAGAAACGTTTCCTCACAGAAAGCTGCAGCACATCAAAGTTGTTCGGTCTGTGTAGGAGGTCGCCCCCCCCCAAAAAAAAAAAAAAAAAAAAAAAAACCCTCGATTTTGCTGCGGCTTTTTTTTCTCAAGATTTGCGACGCGACTTGCCGAGTCTTTTGTGCTGTTTTTTTTTTTTAATATATATATATATATATATATATATATATATATATATATATATATATATATATATATATATATATATATATATATTATTTTTTTATTTTATTTTTTTTTTTACTCTACATGAATTAACGAAAACGCAATCACACGAAATAGTTCCACACGGTCTTTCACAGTGATGTTAGTTGGCAAACTCGACCTTTTATCCTTTTATCCGACACGGCTTTGTCTGAACGACGTTGCGATCGCGTCACGCGACGCGTCTCGGCCCAAATCCGCGGGAAACCTGAGGTAATTTCGAAAAATTCCGAAGCGCCTCGGAATACTGCGTTCGTTTCTGCGATCGCAGAATCACGAAGGCACGAGGGACTGTTTCGCGCTCTTAAAAAAAAAAAAAAATTAAAAAAATAAAATAAAAAATCATCGACAACTTCTGACCAATCAGATTTGAGCGTTCGACATGGCTCGTATAAATCGAGCGGAACTGCCGCTTCGCTGTAGAGTAGCTCGCTACGTCTGCGGTGTTGCTTCCCGTCACTAATGAGACACGGAAACAAATGAATATTTATACACGTTCATTAGGCATTATGGCCTAATGAAGCAGCGAGCGCACAGGAGATAAGATTACCTCCGAACATCCGGCGGAGTTAGCATGCATCTGTTACACACATGCGTGTACTTTATCTGAAGAGCAGATTGCGCTGTGCTGCAGCGAACACCTGTAAATAATGCAGCGTTAAAAGAGACAGACGAGAGGTGGATGGATGGAAGGAAGGAGAGAGAGAGAGAGAGAGAGAGAGAGAGAGAGAAAGCACAGGTGTGGTGGCTTACACTCCAGTCCCATCGCGAGTCACACTCTGCGAGTCGCTCTCTCCTTTTAACACCGTACACACGCCAAATAACATCTGATACATGTTGTGCATTTTTAAAGCAGCATTTGAAAGTCGGTGTGTATTAAGCTGTGTTTACGACAACCTCAGAACCTCCCCCATCTCCTCCTCAACCCCCCCAACCCCGAAATCCCTCCTTCCCTCCCTCCGGGTGACGAGTAGTAAAAACACTTGGCGGAGGTGGCAGATATGACGTTAAATATTTTACGTGTGTTTGCTGCATATGTAGTTCGGCTACACCTGCTCCTCAGGAGGGAAGCCAGCTGCAGCATCTGCTCCAGAGCTCATTAACGACTCCTCACTCGAGCCGAGGCCAAGGTAGACGCCGCGCTTCTACACTGAACTCGGATCAGTCTGCTCTCCTTTCACACCGGCCCTTGGTGAAGGATCGCTGCCTGTAGATCAGAGAAATTGATCAGTATGTCACCCGTAGTATAATTCATGTTTTTACACCATGGCTGTGACGGGAGCACGTTAAGCCTTTCATGCGTAGCGTCCACACTTACAGACAGTCGATTTAGGGCTGGTTTTAGTCAAATATAAGATGCAGATCCCCTCCAAATCACTCGAGTGACGTGATTACTACTGTAGTGTAATCCAAATCATGATCCTGATTTCTTTTACCCTCCAGATTATTTACCGTACTCCATGCATCATATCTCCGCTGTACACAAAATCCCAAATGATGTCAATAAAAAAAAATTCACCAGTAAAAAGTATTTATTTTTTTAATTTAAAAAAAAATAAAGGTCGGATTATCTGACATATTGTCTGAGCAGTCTTAAACGCCATACTTTTTTGTCAAGAATATTGTTAGATTTTGATAAGGAAAAAAAAATCCTATTCCCGATAATTCTAGTCATCAAATTGTCATGATTTTTTTTTAGACCTGGATGTTAAAAAAAAAAAAAAAAAAAAAAAAAAAAAAAAAAAAAAAATTGTTTATGAACACATTGGAAGATTTTTCTTTCTTTCTTTTAATTTCAGGTATAATGTTTCATCTTTTTATTTTCTTATAATATTCCTAAACATGGACGATCCTTTTCATTTTGAATATAAAGTTGAAATTCTCATGATGATGAATTGATGAATTCTCGAACCTGATTGGTCCGAAGGTGTTGATTAACTTAGTCTGACAGTACAGCTCAGGTTATATTAATGCGCTCGTTCTAAGACGTAGTTCACAAGGCAAAATACTGTGGTATAAGAGGAATAAAACGCTTTCAGGATGTGATGTCATCGAAAAATACGCCACGTTGCGGTGGCATCAGTAACTGCTCTTAACTCTCACTGACTATTTTCCTATAACCGCATGCATCCAGAACAAATCTATATCTTAATCTATATCCTTTCCTCTCTTCTCTCCATCCTGTTATCTATTCCTCTTCATAGATCTCCTCAGTGTGCTCTATTTCCCGTCTTATAGTACCCTGCTCTCTCCTCTCCTCTCCTCTCATCTCATCTCTCCATCTTCTCCTTCTCTCGCCTTGATCTTCCTTCACTACAACGTGAAGAAAGAACGTCCAGATTAGAAAGGATTTACTTCTTCATCGCCAAGTTCATTGTGTTCAATTTGAGAGACCACGCCCATCAGGATAGTAAAGTTTCATCATAGGATAAAGGTGATTTGCAGATGCTTCCCTCTAAGTGGATTCAAACCACACCAGAAAAAAAAACAAAAACAAACAAACATCCGCCTCCCACATCATAATAGAGCCAGGGGGTTATATTTTCCTTTAATTTGTCACATGTCTGTGCCGTTTTATTTGGATTGTAACGTCGTCTATAAAACTCTAAATCATGATCTTTACCGCGTAGCAGATCCTTTCACCGGCGAGTAATACGTTTCAATTTAGATTCAGGGAAGAACAGATTTAAGCCAAATCGCAGACATTACGTCGTAGCGGTGGGAAAAACTTTCCAGACCAGCCGGCTAAACACACAGCAGCCGAGTTAATGCCGTTTATCAATCTTGACCACCTCGACGTAATCCAGATAATCACTGGAGTTCTGAAGGCCGAGCGCGAAAGCTGCTATCAGACGGAGTTAAAGCAAATCCGAGCGCTGCATTGTGTTACCGATGATTGGCTTGAAATTGTTTCATCCGAACACGACCGGTCGACCGAAAGAGTTTCACTCAGACAACAGGAAAACGGTGATTTCCTTTAAAGGTGATAAAGCGAAAGACGGTCATTGTACGATGTGTTTGTTTTTCCCTCCTCAGGAAGTCGGTTTGACGGAATTTCTATGCTACGAGCCAATTAACCAAATCGCATAGCGCAGCTTGCAGCTAGTCCCTGTATTATTAGCGTGTTTTTAGAACAGATACACATGTAGCATGTGCAATTCAGTCTTTTTTACGTGTTAAAAAGCTCAGAATCAAGACAAACACGCATGCACATGCACGCACACACACACACACACACACACACGCACACACGCCTACTGGTGTATATTCCGTTAGTAAGTGGGTCGCCTCTCCATCTTCAAATTAAAATACCTGGCAAATGGATTTTTAATTGATCAAACAAAAGGAAATAAACACTACACGCTTTTATTTTTTTCATAACATAGCCTGGTACATCTGTGTTTTATTTATTTATTTGTTTGTTTGTTTATTTATATAGTTAAAGCACGTCAGGCTACGTCTACATAAACCAGGGTGAAGTTTCCTCTGCGTTTCGGCTTTCCCTCCACACCGAAGCGGCGAAAACGAAGCTTTTTGAAAACGCTACCCCAAGTAATTAAATTCGAAAACGCCAGAGATATTCGGAGATATTAGAAAACGACGACGTATTTTTAGTCACGTGACCCGTTCGACTCAACACGGACACGCCGTCGGACGATGTTGTACTGAAGCTGTTGTGAATGCTATACAGTTTGATAGCTTTGTTAACGATTAATGTCACTTTGCACAACCTTCAGATCGCATGTTTAAATAAACGCCCGACGGAAATGACGCGGAGCAAAGCGTCTCATGTTTATACGCCTACGCAGTATGGGGATGCGAGCGTCTTCAGACGTTTCAGCGTGCGTGAACGAGGAACTTTTGGAAAACGTTTGAAAACGCCAGCGTAGAAGACGAAGAGTGTTTTACAGCTGCGCTTTTCGGATCTACCCGGATTAACGTGGGTGTAGCCTGGGCTACACCACTCAAGAAATTTGCATGGGACCTGTTTGTTTTTGCTTTTTTTAATACCTGCCTGAAATATTTTCTGTAACTGGTTCTGTTTCGCGAAATGTTACCAAACTAGGAGTCTAATTTAAACCCCTGCTGTTAGGACAGAGGCTGTAAATGCGTCACACTGCGCCGTACATTCGCATTAATAATAATAATAATAATAATAACAATAATAATAATAATAATAATAATAATCACGGTCTTTATTTGAGCTTCGTGTCTGACTGCTTGACTACACCTGAAACGAAGTTTTTTTTTAAAAAAAAAAAAACCCTCCTGCTAGTGGAACTTTTCTTTCCTTGTAATTGCATCTGCATTTGCATTCATTTACAACGCATCATGTGTTCAATCAGAATAATGTATTGGTATGAGGGTACAGCCCTACTGTTTACGGAAGTTGAAATCGGACCTGCAGGGCCTGAACACTAGTCACTAATCAGGATCAGCAACACTACCACCGGCAACACCGGCATCCCTCAGGGCTGTACACTCGGTCCACTGCTGTTCACGCTAAAGACTGCAAAAATATATATATATATACTTAAACTACATCAGGACACTACAGTGTTCAGCATCATCAGCAACGACAATGAGCAAACTTACAGAGAAGACAGAGTGGTGTAACTGAAATCTGTCTCAAGGTGGACAAAAGAAAAGACAAAAGAAAGATCCACTGTGATCTCCGGAGAGAGTCAAGAGGACGTCTGGGCCCTTAAAACCACCTCTACTGACTGTAATCACACACCGAGATGAGCCTGTACAGTACAAGTGTAAAATATTCCTGTTATTATATCTACTCGCATCCATTCTGCGGATGTGACGACCCCGACGTAATGCCACGATACGTCACGTTAAAAGTTAGTTTAAAGTCCAGAAGGCTTAAGACTGCATTCCTGAAGCCCTGTGTATTAAGGACAGCTTTGTATTTATCATAAATTCTCCCAATTGCATAGCGACATCAAGCTCCATATGCGTGGTTTTTTATTTCTTGTCTTCCCCCTGAGGCTTGGGGTTGGGGGTGAGAATGACAATGCAGCGCTCCATCTGTTGGTATAGGTAGCAGCGCAGGGCTAAATTAGCACATATTGCATGGCAGGCATATGCTATGGCATAAAGCTACAAGAGGGCATTGTGCACCAGCTGCTGTGTTGACAAATGCTTGCACTTGTGCAGTCAGCAAGCCAAGCTGGGCACGAGTGACAGTGACTTTTAATAGGGAAAGGTGTGTGTGTGTGTGTGTGTGTGTTCAGCAGATGTGTGTTAAACATACATTCTTGACCTGACGTTGTCTCTTTGCATTCATTCTCAATAGCAAACATACACAGATGCGCATATAACATACCTGTGACTGGAATAGGTGTGCGACGTGCGAATCGGAGGACCGTCTGCCGAACGTGTCTGCGGGTCAGATTTGTCCCAGATGTCCAGTCGTGACATGATGTTAAAGACAGGTGAGAGAAGCATCACCAGCAGTGAATACACACACACATACACAGGCGAAATATCAGCAGCAATGGACACACAGGGGAAAAAGAAGGCGAGGTTTGTTGAGGGAAAGGACATCATATCAAACCCCAGCACCGACAAGCTGCGACTGTTCGGTTCATAAGCAAGACCCTTAATCCTTAATTAAGGCCTCGAATGTAAGTTGATCTGGGGAGACAGAAAAAATAAATAATAATCAGCCAAGGATCAAATGGATATGTAAACTTGTATTGAATAGAGAATGATAGAATAGATAACAAATACAGATACCAATAAGATGTGCAGTAATATTATTGTTGTTTATTTATTTATTTACTTTATTAATTATATTCAGAGTAACTTGCCAGAAAACGTTCACGCCGTATCTCGTTGGAATTAAAGGTGAGCATCGGAGCACAGATCCTGTGGGATCTTCTGGGATCTTGTGGGATCCTGTGGGATTTTCTGGGATCTTTCTGGGATCCTGTGGGATCCTGTAGGATTTGGGGATCTTTCTGGGATCTTGTGGGATCTTTCTGGGATCCTGTGGGATCTTATGGGATCACGTGGGATTTTCTGGGATCTTTCCGGGATCCCGTGGGATCTTACGGGATCTTGGTGATCCTGTGGGATTTTCTGGGATCTCTCTGGAATCTTTCTGGGATCCTGTGGGATCTTCTGGGATCCTGCGAAACTCGCAGCACAAACTGCGTGTTTGTTCACGACGACATGCTGATAGTGCTGGCATTTCTACCTCTGTAATTTTTTTCCCTGCAGTATTTTACAGTGTTTCTACTTCATATGTAGTGGCAGGGTTCAAAAAACAACAACAAAAATATCGATTTTCTGGTTTAGGCCACGCCCATCTTAGTAAGCGAATATAGTCAAAAATCCAAAAGTTCCAAATATTCGAAACCGTATCCGCACTGTAAAAAAAATTTGAACATAGAAGTAAAAATATTTAAATAATATTCTAAATGATTAATCCCTCAGTCATTTATCTACCGTTTCCTATTATAGGTTTACAATACACGTCTTTACTCATTTCAGTATCCCTTTTGTTCTATTGGCACATCATTTCACTAATTACATTTTTTAAATATTTGAGTTTAAGCAAAACTTAAAGCTTAGAATTTGTTTTAAAAGGCCTACAAATGAGTTTAATAATCTTACATTTGTTTTATCGTAATCAATACTAGAAAAATTACTTTATTCAAGGTTTTTTTTTTTTTTTTACTTCTATTTTTACGATGATGTCTTTGTTTTTTTCAACTGTGCAGATACAGACATGAATATTTGGGACAATACACTGCGAGATATCTTGTATGTTAGCTAATATTCCTCAATACAAGCTCATTATATAAGACGTACAACATCATTAAAGCTATTTCTAGACATATAAACAAATTCTATTATAGTCTTAATTCTATTGGCAGATCATTTGGGGTCATTTCAAGTGATTATTTATAGAAAGAAGCCAAAATATCTGTCAGCCAATAGAATGAGACAATGCTAAGCTAGAAGTAAGAGTTAACAATCTTGTATATGTTTTTTTTGTTTGTTTGTTTTTTTAAATCTAAGAAAAATATTAGTTGAGTTACAGACTATAACTTAAATAGAGTTGCCTATATTGAAGATATTGTGTCTTGCTTATTCTTGCAGTGTAAACAGATAGCGATCACAGCGTCCATTTCATTTAGTCACATGATTTGCCAATAATGCGAAACACGCATACAACACACACAAAGCATTCCCTCGCAAATCATTGGTTTGGAAATGGGGTTTTAATTTAGTTAACATTCATGAGAAGAGCACAAATAAACAAAACCAGGGTTCGAGTTGAACAGGTACACCAGACACGGCATATTCCGGCTGTACAACACTGAAGCACCATCACAAGCCTTTACAGTTCTCCACCTGAATCAGTGCAAAGATCAAAGGAGTCTGGACAACACACCATTATTAATTCCACATCGCGTAAAACCAGCTGAATTCTGAACCAAATGGGAATCTTTTATCTTTGTTTTTTTTTTTTGGTTTAATTATAAATCAGATTTAAAATAAAAAAATTTAAAAAATGAGATCAGCAGGGTTGACCTATGATGCATTCTTCTTCCACGATCTCCAACTTCAGACTTGGACACTTACAGTACACGGAACTTTTCCTTATAGATGAGCTATAAAACCGTCGACACACTCGCACATACGTTAGCAAACCCTGGGATAACCAATATTCCAAATTTCGGATTAGGAGTGGTGTAGAAGCTACACCTGCTACAATGCTGATTAGGCTTTGCTCAGTAGAAAACATCATCCCGACTACATGACCACCAGCAAACTGTGACAGGGAGTGGAGCAGTGCGCGCACGTAACGTACAAAGTGTAACCACATGGCAGATGTACTGATGTTTGACCTAATACCTTAGAAAATTTGCATTATTCAAGCACAAACAGGAAATGTGCACACTTCTTAATAAAGCACACACAGACCAAAGCACTGTCGAATTCTCAAATCTGATTGGTTTAGAACGAAGGAAGGAGTTGATTAATTTTCTAAAACAGCAGTTTCGAATGTAGTTCCGGCTGCACATAAACGGATTCAATCGTTTTTGTTGTTGTTGTTTTTTAAAAAGCATGTAATCACTGATATTGTTACATTTTCTGTTATGAGATGTTTAACTCTTTTTTTTTTTTTTTTTGGAAGGAGTCTCCAGTGTCAGTGTTTTGTACACTGCAAAAAAAATGACATCTCCGCAAGTGAAAGAAGGAAGAGTTGGCTAATATTTCCTCATCATGAGATTATTATAGAATTTTGCTTAATTATTTCTTCTTTCTAGAAATAAACACTGTTTAAAATTTAAAAACCTGATCACTTCAAGCTTGACATCAGAATAAATATGAACATAATCTGAACATAAAAAAATTAACCTTAGATTTAAAAAAAAAAAAAAAATCTTTTTTTCCTCTCAAATAAAAAAAAAAACTACAGAAACATTTTTTTTTTCAGTTGAGAAAAACACGATTTTTTTTTTTTACTTTGATCCAAGGTACACTCTTTTTTAAAATAAAAATATTAGTTGAATTTGCCTATATTCAAGATATTTTTACTTGATATTTATTAAGTTTTTTTTTGTTTGTTTTTTAACAGTGTAACAGTCAGAGGTAAAGCTACACTGCAAAAAAAAAAAAAAAAAAAAAAACGATATAAGCAACTTCAACAAATGATTTCTCTTCGTTAGATTCCATTCTTAAACAGATATAAGATTACTAAACCCGTTCGTAGATACATTTACGAATTCCAAGCTTAATTTTGGTTATTTCCTGCATTTATTTCCAGAAAGAAGAAAAATCATCTGCCGATAGAAATGAGAATCGAATTTTAAGACTGAAATGAGTAAACATGTCTAGAAATCGGTCGAATGGTCTTCCACTTGCTAAAGAATAACCTCGTAATAAGACATGAGATAACTTTTGCTGTATTCAAGATATCTTCACTTGCTATCATTCATTTCTGCAATGCAACTTTAAGTGTAACTGCATCTTAGCAAGTGAAAAAAAATCTTTAATACCGTGTAGTATTTAATATTATAACATTACAACACGACAAATAGACGATCCTTAACTTATTTCTAGACTGATTTTAAACGCTCTTATTCTATCAGCGTTTCATTTTGTTTCTTTAAAAAAAACGACTTAAAATTCCAGCGGAAACAGGAACATTTATTTCAAGCTTGAGATGAAAAGAAAACGTTCAATGTCTTCGATTTGGATTACTGTAATCTAATACTAGATAGGATTTGACAATATTCAAAATATTTTCACTTGCTCAGATGTCTTTTTTTGTGCGTGCAATGAACAGGACAGACGGCTTTGTATGTTCCATCTTATTAACGTCAAGAAAGGGGGGGGGGGGGTCGGGGGATGGACTGATGCTGCTATAGTGCAAGTGATAACAGGAACTAATTTGCTTTGTGGATGTTCCACAACGTTAAATGCATTTATAAAAAAAAAATAAAAAAAAATAAAAATACAACGTAACATTCTTTAACAATGGAAACGTTGGCGAATTGCTGCGTTGTAACGGGAATTAAAATTAAAATAAATAAAAATCCCTGCTGTTGTTGTAAAATGATCAACTTCGGGGTAGGAACGTATCACACCATGTATACTGATGAACCGTTAGCTGGTGTTATAATAGGCAGATTCATAGCATATTATACAGCATAGCGTATAGCCATACCACAAGCAGGTAAAGCCAATATTCCTGCTTTCTTTAATATAGAACGCGCAAAGCTTTACCGTGAATTTTAAACCAAAACAAAACGACGTGTGCTTTATGAACAGTGTATACTTCAGTAAGTGTATAAAAGCTTTCTCTTGCGTTTTCAGATCGTTTTTACGCTGTAGGTCGGAACACGAGACACAAACGTCACAGCAAAACACGGAGGCTGAAAACGGAATCCGGAGACGCTACGGATCGTAAACTCGCGGCGAGCGTGCGTTGGACGTGTTTTATAGACGGATTTATGAAGAATAAGTACGGAGCATCTGGTAAGGTTTCGGATCAGTATGTGGTGCGGCAGTTCCTTCCTGCTGTACTGGAGCGACGAAACATGAAGACGACACCGTTTCGGGTTACGGTCCGCCCCTAAAATTACGATATACTCTGATACACGCACACACACACACACACACACAAATAAAAACACACACAAAAACAGTGCAAATCAGCTTTTCTTCCCCTCCTCATACTTGACTATATACACAGAGAATCAGGCATAACGGTAACAGTTACAGGGAGTGTTGGTTCTGTGCGATGAAGGCCTTCTCCGTCCCAATGTCAGTTTTGATCTCCGCCTCTTTTGTTTCTGCTCGTCGGCTCGTCTCTTCGTCTGTCCTTCGATGTCTACCCTTCTCTTTCCTTTCTCTCGCTTGCTATTTATACAGGCTCATGGTAGGGCTCTGGTACATGCACATGTAAGCATCGCAGAGCAGGCGGCGCGCGTAGCCCTGGATGTTTTTAGGGTCGAGGGCGTGGAGCTCTTCAGGGGTCATTTTTAGGTACGCTCCCACTTCAGGACACGGGGACACCTGCGGGATGTTAAAGCCGTTCTGGCCACCTGTTCACACACACACACACACACACACACACACACACGAGAGAGAGTGAGAGAGAGAATGAATTCGATGCAACCATCTACGTATAATATACACTTATTTGAGTACAAAAGTTTGCACACCCTTACTTTAAACTAATGCAACCAAGACAATTAATCTGACTGACGTTCCTTCCACTTGCCTCTAAATCTGTGTCCGCTTTTCAACACTTTTATTTATTTTCAAATAGCGAAGTACTCAAATTAACACTTTATTGTACTTTTATTCCACTTTTTGCTCCACTCACTGGTCTCGTCTTTGTGCTTGTTATCTTTATACATAACTTCCTAAATCTCACTGACTCGACTGTAAGGGTTCAAGTCTGCTGCTCGTTTTTTTTTTTGTTTGTTCGTCCGTTTGTTTGTTTTTAAATCATTGCATGCCGTAATGAGGCACATTCAAATGAACAACCCCGATCACGTTTACTGCTATGCAAAACTTTTAAGCTTGCTAACAAATAAATATTCATACTTGCTTCAGGAATTCAGCTGTACGTCGTAAACGGATGTTACATTTTGTCTATTTATACACTAAACAAACAGAACGCTCTTATTATTATTTTTTTTAAAATATCAAGCAAATAAGGTGGGGGCGCAAACTTTTGCACCAAATGGTAAACAAGAAACAAAGATGTGTTGGGTTTTTTTTACCCTGTAACGTATCTTATTTAATTACTCTCCCATCTGTCCACACACACACACACACACACACACACACACACACACACGTCATTAGGAGCATACATGTGAAGGCGTTATCTATTTCCACCAGTACAACGAGTTATTACATACTAAAATAAGAAGATATACAACATTAGATCATCTAATAATAAATAATAATATAATCTAACGTAACGGTCTTGTTCAATGAAATATCCAGAACACAAGAATACATTAAAATATCTACTTTTTCCAAAGTTACTGAAACAAAGTCGTCCGATTGAAATAAAAGTTGTTTGAAAAGTTCGCCTAAAACTGACCGTTAGCATCGATGACATTAGCTACGGAGTCAGAGATTCGTTTTGAACGACGTACCGTCTCGGTCGGCCATGCTGTCGAAGAAGAGCCAGGAGGACGGGGCTGAGCCGTACTTAACGAAGGCCACATAGTGGCTGGTCTCGATGCAGAGCACGGCGAACAGCTCCATCTGCTGGCGGGGGAACGAAGCCTGTCTCCACGAGCCCTCCTGCAGCTCTTTAGGTAAGGAGAGCTTACTGTAGCGATGACTCTTACGCCGTGGGTGCAGGTGCACCTGCAGCCGAACAATAACACACACACACACACATTATATATATATATATACACACACACACATACACACACACATATACAGGTAACATCAACGTATCATTTCTCTGAATAAGCGCTCAGGACTTTACTGACATTACTCTCTCTCGTAAAAGATTCTGCTTCGGTGTACATAATCAAATTAATTTCTTTTAAAACATTACATTTATTAATGTAATGAAATATTACAATAACTAAAAACTAGTATTATAAATTATTGTTACATTATACATACAACTGTTACACCAAGTTATTTAGATATTACATTTTTATATCCATTTCATTTCAACCAGTACCGCTTTTTCATCGCGGACAGCAAAAAACGATAATAATAAATAGATGCAAATATACTCACCGTCCACTTTATTAGGAACACCGGTAGATTCATGGCTGACTGGATAACAGCATAAATGAGCAGGTGTACAGGTGTTCCTATTAAAGTGACCGGTGAGTGTATATACACACTACTGTGGGAACGTTTAAGGCACACTATTTTATTTTATTTTTTAGTACAAACTTTGTTACACAATTTTATTTGATGACTTCTACATTATCGAGTCCGTACAAAAACATTCCAGATTCCCAAACATTCGTTTTCCAGCACAAAACGAAAGGCGACAGAGAAATGTTTGCGTGTCGGTAAGGAAAGCAGCTGCTGGGTTTCGCTGCAGAAATGAGACGAGTCGCGAGTGCGACAGTCGAAGTCTCCAGAAGAACCGAGACTGGTTCTGCAGGATGCTCGATAACACTTACAGCTCATTTCCTTATAAACCTGCACACGACTGCGGGTCATCAAACTAAATATTGCCTTTATTTCATTTATTACTGTTTACTGCTCTTTATAGTTTTTTTTTTAAAATAGAGAAACATTTAATTTCATTATTTTATGAAGGCATCTGTGCTCTACAGCATTTCTTTGCATGTATGTTTTTAAATCTATACGTTAAAAGTCTTTACAAGTCTCTAGCTATACAGATATAAAGACTGTAGAGAAGTCGCCATCTAGTGTTCATGACAAATACTACAAGCTACAATATAACCAAATGATGTGATAGAGTGCTGCAATATATATGTGTGTGTGTGTGTGTGTGTGTGTGTGTGTGTGTGTTTTTACCTGTGTATTGCACTTTTCACAGAACTGCTTAATCTTTCCTGCTGTGATGTCAGAATCTTCATAACACTCCCTGCACTCATAGAGAGCTAAACAGCCACAGATACGGCACTCTCTGGGTGCTAGAAGTGTACACAAACACACACACACACACACACACACACACACACACACACACACTTCTTTTATAACCGCAGCGTCATAGAAAATACTGCAGTTCGACTATAAAAAAAAAAAATAATAATAATAAAATAAAGGCTTTACAATTTTGTTCCTCAAAATAAAATTTAAAAAATAACCGCGTTTTGTCCCGAGGTCATGTCTTCAACCACTTTTATCAAGTATATTCTCCATACTTTGCAGGTTATTTGTAAAACTAAGAAATAAAATGAAAAGTAGTCTATTGTGCCTTTAAAGCAGTTATACTGGATACTCGAGGATTTGCTTTAGAGATCAATCGACATAAAAGATTGATTTAAACAACTGTTTTGAGGCAGTTAATACACGTCACTTGGTGATATCTGGCTAGCTTGTGGTGAACAAAAGACGAACATGGAGGCGTCTAGAAGTCCGAATCGAATCACGGACCGGACGATAAAGGTATGATCTAAAGAATATACGACCCAACTGTGAACCGAGACTCGACATAACCTACAGCTGTAAGAGTACATAAGTACTCTTCCAGTGGCGGAACGGAAACTAAACTACGGTCGTCCAGTGACTCACTGTCTTCCAGAAGATCCGTGATGTCCAGCTCCAGAGACGGGAAAATTTTATTATACATCTTAAAGTCCTTCCCAAAGCGAGGCATCTGGATAATGAGACACGAGGGAGCCTAGAAGAGAAGGGAAAAGACCACTTTTATATTATAATGGGCCCCATGTGTGTGTGTGTGTGTGTGTGTGTGTGTGTGTGAGAGAGAGTGTGCGAGTTCACCTCAGCAAACTTGAGGTCACTGTTGATGAAGGACCACTCCAGCAGTTGTTGGCTAGTCGGCACGAGCACTTTATCCTTCTTATCCATGAAGATCTGGTAGAAGTAACAGTCTTGAACTTTCTGGCCAGCAGAGCTGTCAATCACACACACACACACACACACACACACGTTGGTCAGAAAGTGTTCATTAATTTAAGTTAATATTATCAAGTATATATCAACGTGCTCCTTCTAATACATTATCGTTTCTATAGTAACATATTGTTGTTATTCAACCAAGATAAACGTTTATTTGTAATTGAAGATTACAATTACGAGAGAGAACGAGTGAGACAGAAAGAAAGAGAGCGAGAGAGAGAGAGAAAGAAAGAGAGAGAAAGAGAGAGAACGAGAGAGAGAGAAAAAGAGAGAAAGAAAGAGAGCAAGAGAGAGAGAGAAAGAGAGAACGAGAGAGAGAGAAAGAGAGAGAGAAAGAGAGAGCGAGAGAGAGAGAAAGAGAGAGAGAGAACGAGAGAGAACGAGAGAGAAAGAAAGAGCGAGAGAGAGAGAAAGAGAGAGAGAGAGAGAGAACGAGAGAGAGGGAGAAAGAGCGAGAGAATGAGAGAGAGAACGAGAGAGAGAGAAAAAGAGAACGAGAGAAAGAGAGGGAGAGAACGAGAGAGAGAAAAAGAAATAGAGAACGAGAGAAAGAGAGGGAGAGAACGAGAGAGAGAACGAGAGAGAGAGAGAAATAGAGAACGAGAGAAAGAGAGGGAGAGAACGAGAAAGAGAGAACGAGAGAGAGAGAGAAATAGAGAACGAGAGAAAGAGAGGGAGAGAACGAGAGAGAACGAGAAAGAGAGAGAGAACGAGAGAGAGAGAGAGAACGAGAGAGAGAGAAAGAGAGGGAAAAGAAGAGTCTAGTGAGGGAACGAGTGTTTATAGCTGCTATAAGGATAAACGATAAGAGGAAAAGATACTGTAAAAGAGAACAGAAGCTTGCCTCATGGACGTTCCACGACATTAAATGCGACTACAAACGGATAAAAAAAAACTATTTCTAAAAAGAGCATGGCATTAAAACATTACCTTTTAGTAGTGTGTAAACCATTAGAGATTAGCACGCGGCTGTAAACGAGACATAATTATTTACGTTGAGTTCCGCATTAACGGTCTAAAGCCACAAGTTTTGAACGTGAAGCAGAGAATGAACTCGACTTTAAAAAAATTCATTAAAAACATTTAAGCGATGCCGTCAGCTAAATAACTGACATAAATGCACATGAATGCAGGATGTGTTACAGCAGCCATGGTGGTCCATGTATAGAAAAAAAAATAATTATTTAAAAAAAAATAAAAATAAAATAAAAAAATAAAAACCTGAAGTCGCTGAACTACGCCTTTTTTTATTCCACCAATTCAATATTTATTGCTTTTCTTTATTTGAAGCTAAAGGAAAAACAGAAAGAGACACATCACCCACAACAAGACGGGGGACAGAAAGCAAAACAAACAAACAAACAAACAAACAAAAAACCTCACACCGATCAAATAATAATAACAGAGTAATGGTTGTATTATAAACGCAATAATAATTAATAATAGGTTAAAAAGACAAGTACTATACAGTTGGTCTGCACAAGAGTTTCATCCGCGATTTGTGTGTGTGTGTGTGTGTGTGTGTGTGTGTGTGTGTTGAATATTGCAAGTTTAGCAAAAAATCCAGCCTCACCGTAGCTTAAGCAGAGGGTCGACCCTCAGGATGTGGTGAAACAGGATGTTGAGAAACTCTTCAGGATCTGTAGGAAGGGGGAAATTTTTTTTTTTAAAAAGTTCAGTGCATGTGATTAAGTCACACCAGCCTGTTTCCTCGCTTTAGTGTCAGTAGGGGGCGATATATCCATATCATATGACTTGCTATACAGAACATTAAGCAGTCTGACTGCTTTAGAGCTCAGCATGGTGTAATGAAAAGGTTGTGAGCATGAGGAAAGTGTCCGACAGGCAGACATCCTCACCTTTCTCCTCAGACGTGAATCCTGAAGCAGCCTCCACCTTTTCTAGAATTCTCCGCAACTTCATGATCTTAGTTGCGCAGACATAACCGTGACTGGCACGCAAAAACAAAAATACGTTACATAAATACATTCAGCATATATGATGAATATTTGGTGTTCGAGAAGGAGTAACGTGTATAAAATGCGTGTGTTTGCATCTGAGACTCACATCCGCAGTGGGTTGACTATCTCAGTGCGTAACAGCTCCTGGGTCTCCAGGTAATATTCTACATCGGTCTTAGACTTCGGCCTCAGTAACACTGTGTCCAAGACCGAGCTAAACGAGAACAGACTGAGAGGAGAGGTGAGGAGAGGAGAGGAAGGGTTAAGAGAAGAGTGAAAAAGGAAAAGAGTGAAAAAGGAAAAAAAAAAAAAAAAAAGAAAAAAAAAAGAATTGACAAAAATTTAAGATAAGAGAACATGAGAAGAAAAAAGGAAAAGAAAAAGAAAAAAAAAGAAAATGAAGAAAAGAAAAAAGCAAAAAGGTGAAAAAAAAAAGAACATGAAAAACGAAATATGAATAGAAACCAAAAAGAATAAATGGAAAAAAGACAAGGGCAAAAAGATCAAATAGAAAGAATAGAAAGCAAATAAAAGAAAAGGCAAAAAAGAAAAGTGCGGAACAAAAAGAAAATAAATAAATGAATAAATAAAAGATTCGATGAAAAATAGAAAAAAGGTCAATTAAAAAAAAAAAGCAGAAAAGAGAAGGAAGGTGAAGGATTTAGAAAACGGGAACAAAGATTAAAATATAAGAGCAAAAATGGAAAAGAAAAATAAAAGTTTAAAAAAATATATATATATAAAAATATATATATATATATATATATAAAAGAGATAAAAGGAAGAAAAGTTCAAAACAATAAACAGAACATGAAAAGGAGAGAGGGAAAAACGGAGAACAAAAATAACAGCAAATTACCAGGAAAAAGAAAGAAAAAAAGAGAGAAGAAAAAGTGAAGGCAAGGGAAAGATTAAAAAAAGAAAAAGAAAAAAAAATGCAAAAAGGAAAAATAGTGAATAAAATTTTAAGGAAAAAAAAAAAGGAGGGAAAATATTGGGTTAGTCATTACACATGTCCATGATGAAGCTGAACATGTTTATGCTTCATATATATTTATTTGAACATTCCCTAGTGTCCTTAATGCATTTGAGCGGTTTCTCTACGCTCCCACCATTTTCACTCAGCAGCTGCATTTTAAAACATTTATACATACTATGTACTATAGGAGTGTTGGAGTGTGTGTGTGTGTACACTATAGGAGTGTGGAAGTGAGTGTGTGTGTATGTACCAGAAGAGCGTTGAATCCAAGTAACAGGAGTTGTAGTGGCCTTGAATGCCTTTCTTCTTCCCGACCATCACGTCCAGGCCATCGCTCTCTATACGAGGAGGAGTGTTCTCATTCACTACTTCGCTCAGGTAACCACCAAACGCTATAACACACACACACACACACACACACACACACACACACACACATTAAACCTCCGGATATAAGTGGATTCCCATAAATTAACAAAAGGAGTCCTCCGTCACTGTGTGTGTGTGTGTGTGTGTTACCTATAGAATTGCAGCGTTCGATTGGATTGGGCGAGTGGTGTTGTGAAGGGAAGCGTGAATCTGGTCGGCAGCATTTCAGTTTCACAAACAAAGCTTTCTTTGGAGGACAGGTAAAGTAGCGCATGCCTTTAAAAGTACCGTCAGTGCATCCTACACACTCCTCTTCCTGCAAGCGCACACACACACACACACACACACACTTTTGTTGATAGCGCTGTAGTGTAACTAGCAGGTGATGTGGTGTCTATAATAGTAATAATGTTAATAATAAACGCCATATATTTATATCTTATATATTATGTCAACTTACACATTAATTGTTTCTGAATAATTACTTACTTAATAACTAATTCATGAATTATCCAACAATGAATTATTTATTACTAGATAATTATATTATCACTACGACAACACTGATAATAATTAGAATCCTACTTTATCCATAATCTTAATCACACAGACACACACACTGACCAGCTCCAGCCCTGCAAGTGGCTCCAGTAGTCCAGGCGGGAGGCCCACCCAGCGTATCACGCCACACAGGGGCGGATTCTCCTTCACCTCTACCAGTGACCCGACCTCTAACCCCGGCTGACCTTTAGGGGGCGACGGTGGCCTCGGAGAGGGAGCTGTCGGAGGGGGCGGAGCCTCCTGCTGTTCTCCCATCACCGACTGGACAGATAGTGAGAGCGGCCCATGGCTCATGCTCCCATTGGGGCCGCTCTTTCGACTCAGGCTGAAGGGCAGCGAGTGGAACTTGTTGTCACTGGACAGTGAGGGGACGGTGGGCGGGGCTCGGGGAGGCGGCGAGGCCTGGTTGAAGTCGGGCGGGGTTTCCGTCAGGGACTTGGCTGGGTCTTCGCCCACTGGCAGGTGGGGAGAACAGAGAGGAGTAATATTAACATTCAATTAAAAAACCTGGAATATCCAATAACGCATGAGCAATGCACCAATGTGGAAAAGTGGAGCGAAAATCAACACCGTCACTTCGATTCCCAAACAGTGGAAGTTCCTTTCTGCCGGGAAGAAAAGGGGGGATGAATAAGAATAAAATGAATTTTTTAAAAAATTCTTTACATTTGGCAGGAGCGTCGTGTCGAAATTTTGACTTTGCATCTCAGATCTTGACGTCTCAAATTTTTTAAAATAAAGATTTAAAAAAAAAAAAAAAAAAAAACTTCTGACTTATTATCTCAGGATTATGAGTTCTCAAAACTTTTGAATTATTATCCCAGAATTTTGATTTATCTCAAGGTTTTCATTTATTTATTTATTTATATTTAATTTTGACATCTTAAAGTTTTGACTCATCTCAGAATCCTCAGTTTTTATTACTTATCACAGAAAAATTGTTGTATAATCTCAGAATCCTGACCTCTCAGTTTTGATCACGTATCTTCCAAAAATCGTCTTACGATCTCAGAATTTAAATTTATCTCAAAGTTTTGACTCACTGTAAAATTCTTTTTTTTTCCTCTCAGAATTTCGACTTCTCGAAAACCTGACTTATCTCAAACATCCGAGTAATTTCCTAACCTTTTGCCATATTATGTCAGAATCCTAAAATAAGTCAACATTTTTGACGTACGACTGCGGCCAAAAAAAAAATAACGAGAGGGGGGGAAAAAAAAAAAAAAAAAAACCCTGGTTTCTTCTGTATTTCCTACCGGACAGAAATGGACTCTTACACTTAACCGAGTTAAATCGACTGACTTCTGTGACTCACTTTTTGGAAAATAGATCTCTCTCGTGAAAGCCGGAGTAAAGGATAATAAAGAAATGAAAGTGACCGAGTACCGAGAGTACTTTTCCACATGAGCGCATGAAAGGTTTCTAGGCAAATATTACTGAAATGTGATGGGGGGGGGGGGGGGGGGGGTTGAGAAATGTGCAGAATGTGAGGAAGTGTAGCAATGCGATGATTCACGTAACATGCAACACAATCGCGGTCTCCTTTCTACGCCCACATGAACCCAGCCACCGATCCCATGAAAACCCCTCCGAATGTCATTTTCATGCAGGTCATGGGGGAGAGTGAGGGTGTTTGGGAAGCACTGCTCGACGTGACAGTGATGTGAAGAGATGTGAGGAAATCTTAGCAGCAAGATCCGGCAGTGAAAAGTCTCACGTGCTGATCTAAATGTGGGGTGAGGAGGTAATATTAGCTGAGCGAGCTCTTCTCTTGCTGATAAGATTTGCCAATGATCTTTTCTGATTTCCTGCTGATCGTTCACATTTCTCTCTTCTGCCGTTTACCTTCGTCTATGTACCACGTGCTTTTGGATTTGGACTGGATCGGATGATCGACAGAGCTGCCGTTTAGCGTATAATAAAACTCAGACTTGCTCCTGCTGGCAGCCTGCAGACCTAACCCTAAATAACACATTCAACACACACAGCGTCAGAGAGAGAGAGAGAGAGAGAGAGAGAGAGAGAGAGAGAGAGAGAGAGAGAGAGAGAGAGACCACTGTGTGTGTGTAATAGACAGTAGAAAAACCCGTGCAAAACTAAGGTGAGGGAGGAAGGGAGATTGGAAGAAAATGAAAAAGAAAGAACGAAAGAAAGAAAACAAAGAAAGAAAAACAGAATGAAAGAGGAAAACAGAAAAAGAGAGAAAAAAAAACTGAAAGAAAGAAAAGAAAGAACAGAAATAAAGAAAGACAGAACTGAGGAACAGAATGAAAGAAAAACAGAAAGAAAAGAAAGAAAGAAATAACAGAATGAAAAAAAAACAAAGAAAAAAGGGCAGAATGAAAAAAAAGAATGAAAGAAAAACAAAGAAAAATATACAATGGAATAAGAAAGCAAGAAAGAAAGAACAGAATGAAAGAAAAACACAAAGAAAAAGAAAAACATAAAAAAAAGAAAGAAAGAAAGAAAGAATTTGCATGCGTTATTTGACCGTTACTTATTTCTGGCCAATGTGTGAGGTGTTTTGTTTTGTTCTGAAACCTCCATCTTACTTGCGATTTTAAAAAAAAATTCTTTCAGTATACCTGTCGAGACAGGTGTGCTGTGGTAGGCCTCCGTGGATCGGACTTGTTTGTCCAGCACATCCTACAGACGCTCGATCAGACTGAAATCTAGAGAACTCGGAGACCGATTCAACACCTTGAACTCTCTGTCATGTTCCTCAAACATCAACATGTTCCTCCTGTACAGTTTCTGCAGCGTGTCAGGGCGCATTATCCTGCTGAGAGAGGCCACTGACGTTAGGGAATACCGTTACCATGAAGGGGTGTACTTGGTCTGGAACAGTGTTTAGGTAAGTGGGACGTGTCAAAGGAACATCCACATGGACGCCAGGACCCAAGGTTTCCCAGTAGAACATTTCCCAGAGCATCACACTCCCTCCACCAGCTCGCCTTCTTTACATAGTGCATCCTGGTGCCATCTCTTCTCCAGGTAAGCGACACACATATATACACACACACACACACACACACACACACGCACCCGGCCGTCCACATGATGTAAAAGAAAAGGTGAATCGTCAGACCAGGCCGCCTTCTTCAACTGATCCATGATCCAGTTCTGATGCCCACGTGCCCATTGTAGGCACGGTGGTGTACAGGGGGTCAGTAGCTCTGTAGTCTGTAGTAGACTATACTCTGTGCTACAGTAGCTCTTCTCTGGGATCGCACCAGACGGTCTACCCTTCTCTCCCCACATGCATCACTGAGCCTTGCACCCACAACTCTGAATTTTGTTAGGTACCAGTGGTTTTAATCTTATGGCTGATCGGCGTATGTTGCTGTGCTACACACGTCCGATTAGAGTGATCCGTACTGAATTTCTCCAGTTACATCCAGATTTTATTTCACACCTAATGCATTCATATATTTTGGTAAAAAAAAAAAAAAAAAAAAAAAAAGCAGATAGAAATGCAGCACAGATCTGAAACAGCCTGGTTTCCCACCTCAGAGCAGCAGGAAGGAACATGAACATAACATTTAAACATTTGGGGTGTATATGAGTGTGTGTCGAGCTGAAAAGAAACTTTTAAAAGAAAATAATATCCCAGTATAAAGTATAGATAAAGAGATAGACATATAGATAGATATAGATAGCATAGCACGTTAGCATAGCACATTAGCATAGCGTGCCTCTTTGGCTAGCATGCACACTCGAGTTTGAAGCTCTTTCCACCACAACAGCTTTCAGGTTGCAACTAGGTGAAGCTAAAAATTTGTCAATTACAGAATGTTTTAATTGGCTTACGGTCACTTCAAATGAATTTCCGATACAGAAAAGTACATTCGGGACACACGGACAGAGGGACAACACCGCTGCTAGGTGACGAAGGCAAAACGGACACCTAGCAGCAGGCTAATAACTGAGGCGAACCATTTAGTTCGCTAACTCATAGCCATTAAAACTGTTAAATAAACAATTTATAACAGTGGAAATTAGATTAAATTGTCCAGAATAACAACATTTACCTCAGATGTGTTGTTAAATATTTTTTTTAAAAAAAGAAAAGAAAAAAAAGACATAAATTTACACCATAATTACCGTTAGCTTCAACCGCTAATCAGAGTTTTGTGAATGCTGCCATCTTGAGACATTAACGCTGCGTTACAATTTAAGAATTTGGAGCTGTTGGGGAAATTTTTTACATTTCTAAAGTCCACAAGAGAGAGCCATTCATGAGGAATCCTGTACTCACGGTTGAGAAAACAAGCGTGCGGTTTAGAAGGGAGTAGGGGTGGGGTGTAATTTAGTTTAGAGCCAGGCCGTGAGTTGATTGAGCAAGGACGCAGGCTGTAGTACCTTTGCTCTTTGGTTTGCTCTGACTGCCAGTCTTCTCACTGCTCCCTCTGGGAGTAAAGCTGGCTTTGGACAGCCTCGGGTCCTGCATGGAGTACTCTACACACACACACACACACACACACACACACACACACACACACACACACACACACACACACACACACACACACACACACACACACACACACACACACACACGCGCACGCACGCACCCACGTCAATTCCTAAGTCAAAATCAGAACAATCATCATGCTCTTTTCCTAACGATAACGTCATACAACCAGACGGATCATAGGCGTCTCGAAGTGACGCCGTTTGGAAGTCCCGCCCCCTATCCACTATCTCACGTGTTCTCTGGACTCGCGGGACACCGTCACGTTCTACAAATGTCAACGGAGAATGTTTGGAGTTCGTTAATATGAAAAATAATCTATCGATCTATCTGTAAGCTCGACTCGACGTTAGGCAAGCGCGGATTTTTATTAGGGATGCCGCTAAAAATTTATAGCTCAGATACGTTCGAACAGGATCAGCAGCGGCAGAGGAGTGAAAATGTCGGCCGTGGGGGCGTTAGACGACCGATCTGTAAATTCAAAAAAAGTGAACCGTTCCTCGCACAATCATCTGAAAATCCTTCACAGTTGCCACTGCCAGCAAGCAGCTCCCCACCGCACAGTTCCTATTATTACTACTCTCTCTTTACTCATCTATTCCACTCTCCTTCAACATGAAATGGAGCAAAAGCATAGTGCCAGTAATTCCAGAGTTGACTGTAGTAGGTCTGAGGGGCGGGGTTGTGTGGGCGGGGTTGTGAGGGCGGGGTTGGGACAGTTATAAACAAACAACAGAAAAGCTGTTCATTCACTTATCTTCTAGATCAATAAAAGGCTGCATTGTGTGGGCCTACACATCGCACAAGTCTCAGCTATGCTGTCTAAACTATTTTACCTTCACACTACCGTGAAACATCGTAAACATCACGGGGGAAACACACACAGTGAACAAACACACACGTACACGTACACGGAAAACTGAACGTACAACGCTGCAGCCTCCGACACTTCACTTTCCAAAAACATGCTATTAGACAAAAGCGGTTCTGTTTGCAGGCTAACAGAATGTCTCTCTCTGTCTCTCTCTCTCTCACACACACACACACACACACACACACACACACACACACACACACACACACACACACACACACACACACACACCTAATGGTCACATACAAACTCTCTCTCTCAAATACACTCATGGTCATATACAAACTCACTCACTCACTCACTCTCTCGCTCTCTCTCTCTCACACACACATACACACACACTAATGGTCCCATACAAACTCTCTCTCACATACACTCATGGTCATATACAAACTCTCTCTCTCTCTCTCTCCCCACACACAAAAACACACACACGGTCACATACAATCAATCTCTCTCTCTCTCTCTCTCTCTCTCTCTCCCCCCACACACAAACACACACATGGTCACATACAATCGCGCGCGCTCTCTCTCTCTCTCTCTCTCTCTCTCTCTCCCCACACACAAACACACACAAACACAAACACACACACGGTCACATACAATCAATCAATCAATCAATCAATCAATCTCTCTCTCTCTCTCTCTCTCTCTCTCTCTCTCTCTCTCCCCACACACAAACACACACATGGTCACATACAATCAATCTCAATCTCTCTCTCTCTCTCTCTCTCTCTCTCTCTCTCTCTCTCTCTCTCTCTCTCTCTCTCTCTCTCTCGCTCTCTCCCCACACACAAACACACACATGGTCACATACAATCTCTCTCTCTCTCTCTCTCTCTCTCTCTCTCTCTCTCCCCCCACACACAAACTCTACAGCAAGTGTTTGTAATAAAAAGGTCAGAACAAGTCGTCTGGAACAAAACGAAGCGTGTGTCGTACGCGTGGAACTTTTCGCGTGACGAGAAGACACGCCCATCTCTCCGATTCATACAGAGACCGCCTCTCCCATCTTAATCGCTTATAATTACTACAGACGCACAAACACGCCGTTTCCTTTTCATCATTGTGTAAATGTAGAATATACCTTGATCTTTTCACACTCAGT
>NC_030442.2:16042500-16070000 GCF_001660625.3 Ictalurus punctatus
AGGAGCAAAGAAAAAGACAGCGGTGTTCATCTTTTACCTGACGTCAGCCGTGGAAAGGAGGACGCCTGCACTGCCGAACGGGCCGAGCGACGATTCGACGTCTACGGACGCCACGTTTTCCGTTCGATCCGAGTAAAAACACTAAATCTAAAGGCATTTAATAGCATTTCAGAAAAATATATATGTATTTTTTTTAAAAATCACAAAGCGTGTAGTTTTTAAGGCAGTAAAAATGGAGCTCGGAAGGTTTTCCAGTACAAACAAGTGGAAACGACGAATAACACGTTTATCACGTTAAAAACCATGTCACGTGAGGACGCCGTGAGGACTTGCCTACGTTCAGCTGGACGTTTTGGAGCGAACGGACTGAACGTGAAGTCTCACTCTGAACAGCGTGAATTAAATACTGGAAACAGGTTTAAACGAGTCTCACGCCTAACGCCAAGGAGTAACCACGGCATCGCTCTGTGAAGTCGCAGCCAAACTGCACCTTCTGAGATGATACAGCTGTGCTATCAATCACACACACACACACACACACACACACACACACACACACACTGAACTATTCCTTTAATCGGCACGTACGCGCTGCCAAGATCTGCATTTATGTAACGATGAACAAACGATGTGTGTTCTTTACACACAGACATCCACGCTGACTCACTCGCGCAGTGTGTGGATGCTGGGGTTTCCCCTCTCGCTGCAGGCTGTGTCAAGGAAGCTGTAGGGGATTTTACACACGCGCACACACACACACACTTTCCACTCCATGCTGAACAATACCAAAGTGCTGAGTAAATCTCTCACCGAATGAGCGAGACATGATTGTACGATCTTACGATAAGCGACGGCCGACGCAACTAGGGATCTCGTGTAAAAGACGTGGTGTTTCATGCTTCTTTTTTTGGTCAGTGCTGTAATTTCAGGAGCGATATCCGATACGGTCATTTCTCAAGTCTGTTATAAAGTAGAGCGCGGGAAACGGCTGCGTTTACTCGTACCGTCACGAACTGAACGGACCTCGGGAGCAGCCCGCTGGCGGTTTGTCAGCAAAACGAACGGCTGCGATACTTAGTGATGCGTGCCGTGTATCGTACGAGCATCTTTAAAAGATCATTCGATTCCGGTTAGTGCCGGGGTGTGTGTGGGTGTGTGTGGGTGGGTGTGTGATCTGACAGTCGACTTCTCCGAAATATAGATTAAAAAGCATTTCAGTCTTCACAGGTCCCACTCGACACCCCTTGAAACGTCTCATGATGGGGTCTGTATGTTGACGTATTTCCTTTTGAAACAGGAAGTGTCTTGAAGCACTTGACTGATTTACACAATAGTCGATGCACCGATTTGAGACACGCCGCTCCACACTCGCCTCTGCCGCCATATTTAAACTTATCAGTACCCAGAATAACTCGACATGAAGAACGATGATCTCACTACCCACTTCAGCCAACCCTGTCCACTTTATATGTTTACGCGGTATACTTTGTGTTTACGCCGTGTACGTCATGCGTTTACGCCGTGTCCGTCATGCGTTTACGCGGTATACTTTGTGTTTACGCCGTGTACGTTATGCATTTACGCCGTGTACGTTATGCGTTTGCGGCGAGGTTGTCCGAGAGCGGCGCCGATGGTGAGAGAGAGTAGAGCGCGGGAAGCCGATACAAAAAGACTCGCCTGCTATCCATCCTAAATAGGATCCCAGATTAGAACGAGTGTGTCTCAAATCAAAGCGTATGTACTTTTTTCTTTACGAAATGAGGGCGTACTTTTAGTGCGTAGTATAAACAGGTGAACTGGGATGCGGCACATGTTTACCGCTAACGAGACACGCCCCCATGGACAAAAAAATAAAATTTTCAGAGACTAAAGAAAATTAAAACCAGAGTATCCTCCATCAACTATTTTTGTGTGGGTTTTTGGAATCAAACTTTGTCTTTTTTTTTTTTTTAACCTGTTCCTTAGTGATATGGACGCCAATACGGGAGTATATCTAGATAAAATTCATAATAATAATAATAATAATAATAATAATAATAATAATAAAAGATTTGGAGATCGTAAAGCGGACTCCTTTCAGAAGGGTACGGCCTAAAAGACAGTGTTCAACGTTATACCATGAAACATCGTGATATATTTTTTTACGTCTATATCGCTCATCCCTAATCGCTCCGACGTTAATATCGATCCCGATCTTCACGTGTTCTCCGGGTTTCCTCGACATTGACCTCAACGATGGTGCTTTTCCACCAGCTTGACTCGACTCTGCTCGCTTTTTAGGGGTTTTCCACCATGGATAGTACCTGGTACTTTTTTCCTGAGCGAGCCAAGCCGACACTAAACGTGAGCCATGCTCCGTCGGAGTAAGGATTCACCTTAACGAGCGGTTCTGTATTGTGTCATTGAATACATCCTTCACGTACGTCTTAGACACCGGAACCTCGACCAAGATGAAGCGCTTACTGAAGATGAGTGAATATCAGTTCGTTTTTTTTTTCTCTCCTCGGTTTGTAACGGTCTGTGCCATCGTACGTCCTGGTGAAAACAACATTTATAAGGAGGGGTTAGATTGTTTGTTTGTTTGTTTGTTTTTGAACCCAGATTTGCTGTAAAACCTTGAATATAGTGAAAATCATGACAAACCGGGACACCCCAAATGGGTTTGTGGGAAAAGAAATGGTGGAGACATCTTCTCTCCTCTATTGTGAGATTTCAAATATATATATATATATATATATATATATATATATATATATATATATATATATATATATATATCTTGGAGAAAATCTGATGTACCTGGATCTCTACCTGAATCACAAAGACCATGTCGGGATACATTTTCTTCAATATAAAGAAATATATAAGCTGATCAGTGGTGCTATAAATAAGCCTACATGAGATGACACCACATCTGTACTGCATCTACAGTAACAGCAGATTTAAATCACCTGTGTCATTAACCAGGGATAAACATCTGTCCAGTAGTTACTCAGCTAACATCACAACCTACCAAAGCAAGATTTTTATTTTGATTTCTATTTATTTTATTTATTTATTTATTTATTTTGCATCGAATTAACACAATAATGACAATAATGTAGCTGCGCTGTTTACACTTTCAGGAATAACGTTAAGTCTATGCAGGTGAAAACGTTATTCAGCTAGCAAGAAACAACTTTTCTCTTATTTATCCAAATGACATACATAAATACCTTCTTGGAGCTCTTCCTTGAAGGAAAAAATCTCTTCGTCTTCGATGTGGAAATCTCACCGCTGCCTTATTCCTGATGTTTACATACAGAACGTGAATGGTTCGGCTAGCTAGCGTGCTAGCTGCGGTTGAGTACCAGTCTAACCGCTAGCACTGTACTGGTCTCTGGTTAAGTTGCTAAGCAAGCTAGCTAGCACGCTAGATATGTAGCGAACCACAACTAGCGTTAAAATAAATAGTTGTTTGGTTTTAACCGGCTAGCTTTTATTTTTTAAATAAAAGAAAACTGCTCCGAAATTTAATTTAAAAAATAATAATAATGACGTAAGGGCAGCAAATTATTTTAAATATATATCAATCATTTATAGTGTGTATTATTATATAAACCTAGTTTATTCGGTTACATATATTCGCTTCTGATTGGGCAAAAAGCGCTGTTTTCAGTGCTGATTGGCTGTTTGAGCTTAAGTCCCACCTCCTGGGGTTTTCCGTTGGGTTCGTTTGAAGAGATACGGTAGCCTATAGGCTGAATCCAAAATGGATGACGACTCGCTAGATAAGTGCACTACCGAGTGTGTACAATAATGACTTTTACGGCCCATTTAATGCACTATTCTTCCAAAAGGCAGTCAATTAGGATTCAACCATTACGACAGTAGTATTTGGCAAAAGCAAGGTTAACAAAAAAAAAACTCCTAGGATACTGTATTATTGGTGTAATAAGATTGGGTTAATTTGTGATGCATGAATATGACTCTTTTTGTTTGTTTGTTTTCATATATATATCAATCAGTTTGCATACTTGTTGTCAATTTATTTGAATTAGCTTTATTAAGACTTCTAATGGTTTTGAAACACCTGCTGCCTTATTTATAGGCTTAATACAACCTCTCGGAAGACTTGAAACAAACAAACAAACAAACAAAAACTTTTACAGCGCTTTAGAAAGTGTTTAGGTATATACTATTAACAACAGTGACAACCATCGGTTTGGAAAGTTTAGGAAAGTGACAAAAAGACACAACCAAAAGGGGAAGAAAAATAACAGAACAACAATCACAAATAAATAAATAAATAAATAAATACCAGAGAATCAATATAATTCCAAACAAACCGCGAGAGACTTTAAAAAGTCATTAGAGACGAGTGGGATAAAGATCTACATTAATGCACCGTCAGAAATATAATTTTACTTATTGTACTATTAATATCAACACATACGTGTAGTTTTTGACCATTTTTGGTTACTTGTGATAACCCGACTCACTTGAAATGTCTTTCTGGTTTCAGGATTTCAACGTATGTAAACTTGTGCACTCAGAATTCCCAGGCTCTTTATGCCATTTGGAAAAAATAAAAAATAAATGTTTATCATACAAAAAGATCACACAACTTTTATTAGAGAGAGAAAACACATAGAAAGCAAAAATAATATAGAAAAATGATATAGAAATGACTTAAATATAAATCCACATAAAGTAACATGGTACAACATACAATAAGTGCAGTATGTGAAGTTAATAATACTCTATTCTTCTTTCTTTTGTTTCTGTTACAGCGTGCACATACTAGTATAGAGTATACTGGTAAAGACCTCTCGGATAAACACTGGTGGATTACTGGGGACTATGTGTTAGAAAATAACTGGAAATAATGTTCGTTCATAATACAGCATATGGGTGCCCTCTGTGTCACACTAATATCACATTTACAAACATGTATGCAAAACAAATGTAAACAATATTTTAAACACACACCCGTTTATCTACATGTTTCCGATAAATAGCTTTATAAATACAACTTACTGTACAAATCTACTGCTATTTTTTAATGCTCCAGCTCATTATAACTCCACTTTATACACTCGTTATACCTCAAAAACTCTTATTATTTCTGTGTAAATGTGTAATATCTCGTGCTTTGCAACATCCTTTTCCATGACTCATCCATTGTAGGTTATGTACATTTTAGTGAACCGCAAAATTTACTCAACACTGGTTACTGGCACACCTGAATACATTCACCCCTAGGAAAATTTGGTATATTCCACAAACTACCTGCTCAAGAGGAAGTTGAAGTAGCGTCTGAATTTCCTGAAGGTCATGGGAAAGGACATTCGGTTTCACTCATTTATTTATTTATTTATTTTTATCTTCTTTACTTATTTTCAATGATATCGTGATATTGACTGATGAAGTCACTTTGAACGTACAGCTCTGTTCACCAAAAGATAGATTCAAAGTAAATGATTAATTAGAAAAAAAATCAAAATAAAGTAATAATGACCTCAGGCCATAAGTATGTTTTCTCGTTAACCGCGTTTGGTATGTTTGGTAATGCTGGGAAAAAAAAACACACACACACACACACACACACACACACACACACACACAAAAAAACACCTGTTATGTATTTAAGAGCTAAACATTGCATTAAAAATAAAAAGTAGAAGACATTCCTCCATAAGATGTGTTGATGCATTTTATAACGGTTAATACGTGTTTTATTTATACATTCAATCTGTTAAATAAAATGGATAAACAGCACACTGATTATAGAACGAAGAACCGGTCTGATTCTTTCACCCTTAGAAGATGAGTCTGCTTTCTCGCTCGCTAAGTTCCTTCACCTCCTCTGCGCTCAGGTTGTTTCCTCTCAACCTGGAACAACACACGCTTCTCAGTTATCCCTAGTACATCTGTTATAGTGCATTAATGCCAGAAATCTTCCGATATACTGTCGATTGCGAATCGTTTTCCGTACGAGCCATAATCCTTCACAGTCTGAACACTGTTCTCTACACCATGTGAGTTTAATTACATAGGTATAAGCATTAAATCGGCTCTTACCACACTTCCTTAACAGTAGAGTTCTCTTTCAAAGCCTCAATCAGACACTCCACACCATCCCTCTTAATGCAGTTTGGGTTCAGCCTGAGAAGTAGATAGCAGGTAGAAGTAGTAACGTGAAAAAAGGCCACAGTGCAAAGGATACATTTTCAAAGTAAATAAATTTTCAAAGCATTTTCAAAAAAAATAAATAAAAAATCGTAACAGCTCACCAGAGCACCAGAGGTGTCGTGCTTCTCTTAACAAGCTCCGCTAAGGCACGAGCTCCTGCGCTGCCTACGTTGTTATCCGCAAGGCTATGGACATAGTACCGGGGAACAGAAATAAAGTGATGTTATCATTACTACTTATTACTATTTGTTGCTCATCCTCTAGCGTTAACTGTGCAATAATCCATTTATCACTTATCCGTATATAAACAAGGTGTTACTTAGCTGTATATATTCATATTTGTATTCATCTGTACATACATTTGAGGTGTTCGCATTATACATATTACCATTATTATTTTTTTTATTATTATTACTCTTATTTTCTCTGTTCCTATTATATATATTTTTAGACTTTTTTTTTTTTTTCGATTCGACTCCTATTTAATGTGTTCTTTTGTGTAATTGAACTGCTATAACGAGGGAATTCCCCCAGCGTGGGATCATTGAAGTTTTTATCTTATCTTATCTCATCTTATGTTATCACATTATTCTCAGGAAGGCCTACATGCTAACAATTCATGTTTGTCCAAAATATAGGGTGCATCCCCACGCCATAAAATAAAGAAAGAAAGAAAGAAAGAAAGAAAGAAAGAAAGAAAGAAATAAAGCTTCGTGTCTCTTCAATTCTACATTTTTCTGGCCGTGATCCAATCAAGAAATAAGGAGAGAAGAGGTTCCTATATCAAGGGGAAACAGTTATGGTCGTTTTTATAATTAAATCTTTGTTATTGTATTGTATGACAAAAGTATACAGTAAAAATGTTCCTCCTTTTCCAAAGTCCAGTAAATACAAATAAAATACGAATAATATTAAATAGATAGGAAACAATGGGTAAGCAGGATGGAGGTTCCCTTTTCGAGCGTGAGCTCAGGTTACTGCCTGTGCGGAGTTTCACATGTTCTCACTACGACCTTGTGAGTTTCCTCTGGGTTCTCCGGTTTCCTCCCACCTCACAAAAACATGCCAATTGGTGAATTAGCTTCTCTAAATTGCCCTTGGGTATAACTGTGTGTGTGTGTGTGTGTGTGTGTGTGTGTGTGTGTGTGTGTGTGTGCGTGTGTGTGTGTGTGTGTTTATGGTTCATTGAGATGTACTGGATTTCTCATCCAATGTATATTCCCGTCTATCGCATCACATGACTCATACCTTAACCATATCAACGTGGTGCTGTCCTTCAGTGCATCTGCTAAAGCCTCGGCACCTTTGTCTCCAATATTATTTCCCCACAGCCTGGAGGACAAAAAAAAAAATTAGAAAACATAAAATTACAGCTTTATCTCTGACTGTTATAAAGAGCTGACAATGGAGACTCCTTCCATAAATTGTTCAATATACATCTTATAGAAAAACTTCAGCATAATAACAATTATACAGCAGTTAGTTCTGGTCCACTGACGGTATCACTCTGCTCGTCTGTGTTCGTCGCGTGAATTTTTTTTCATATGAGAACGATATTTCAGTGCATCTCACCCAAGATACTGCAGTGATTTGTTGTACCGCAGCCCTTCTGCCAGCTGCTCGGCCCCCTGTGATGTGATCTTATTGTTTCCGAGTCTGTAAAGCATGACATATTATAGACAGGATTGCAGGAGAATTTCAGCCTAGATTAAATAAACTCGACAGATAATTGCTTCAGAAATATAAACCAGGAACTTACAACCAACCCTGCTGAGAAATGGAAAAAGAATCAGAATAGATGTAGAAATGATCACAGAAATTCTAATGGTTTCCACTACAAATACCATTACACACCATTATCGCTTCTTAATGGTATCCACTAGACATACTGTAATATGGCACCAATAGAAGGCAACTAATTACCAGTAGACACCCACAGGGACCATTACACCATTTTGAAAGAGTTCATAATATTGCGGAGCCGACTGAGCGTAGTTCAGCTAGCGGCTGATGCTAAGTGTAATATTTTTCCCCTCGTACCGTGTGCTTTTTTCAGTTGTTACTAACACATCTGAGGAAAATGTCGATATTCCCGACAATTATGTTTAGTTTTTGCTGTCATCCTGCTTTCTTAAATCGCGTAACGGTTTAAATTATCTAGCTAAAGTGTTAGCATCAGTCATTGGCTAGGTTACCGTGCGCATAGCGTCCATATTTCCTAGTTGCCAAGCAACGGGGTCCTCATTAGTTGATGCATTGTTCAAACACATCAAAAGACCTACAAATTCACTGGTTTATAAAACACATACTTAAAATCTTGTGGTTATTATTAACTTCTTTAAATACTATATATTTTTAGGATTGAAATGTGGTTTCATAAAAGCAACAAATGCACGTTATTATTATTTTTTTTCATATAAATAATACCTTAATGCAACGAAGTCCTTCTTTGTCTTAAACAGCCAGGCAAAATACTTTGTGCATTCATCTGTTAGTTTGTTGTTGAACAGCCTGTGCAAAATACATTTTCATTTTTACAAAAAGAAAAAAAAAAAAAAAAGCATTACGACTTGTGTTGTAAGAGAGTATGAATTAAATATCGAATAATTTTACAAACTCACGCTACTTTCACGAAGCATTCGCAGTGCACTCCCTTCTCAACGAGTTTGCGTATTCCTTCATCTGATATGTTATTGTTCCTCAAGCTGTCAAGATTGCAATGAATAGAAAAGAAAAGAACCCTTTAAAGTGAGTTTATGCAGACTTATACTTAAGTTACGATATTAATTTGCATATGTTAATTATTGTTATTGTTTATGTGTTTATGTCCAGGGTTACATGAAGATACCATATAAAAGAATGTATTTAATACGACTGGTTTAAAATAATTATTTATTCCTACACTCAGAGACGAAATGGTTCCCTCTAGCACCCTAAAGAGTTTTTCAATTTGTCTGGAGGAACTCCAGATTATAAGTAGAACCCTAGAACAAAGGGTTCCCATTTGAAAAATCTTAGGAAGCTAGGATAACCATCAATAACCGTTCAGATGAACCCCATTTCTCCAAGATTGTAGTTTGTTCAGATGAAAGCAGTTTTTCCACAAAAACGGTATGATAGTTTGAATACTTACTATACACTCTTTGAAGAAAAAAGGTTCAATTTAGAGCCCAAAAGAGCTATTCAGTTTGTCACATTGGGGGAACACCTAAAAGTTCTATTTACAACCCCTTTTAGAAGCTAAGAACCTTAACCCATCCAAAAAAAACATTAAGGAACCATTTGTTCCCCCTAAAATGTGTACTATAGGAAGGTACTAATGAATCAAATATCAAATACAATAATTATGTGATACAATAATAATTGCGTATTTTAATGATTAAATTCAATTCAGTTTAAGGTTTTCCAATAAAATGACATTCTTACTAGAGGGACTGACAGATATGAAGACATGGCAGGAGTTGTTCCAATCCCACATCCCCCACTGAGTTGAAGTCCAGCTGTAGTCCAATAGGATTCGGCAGGTACCTGAGGACATACGCCAGAGCCGTGCATTCCACTGGCCCAATATTACAGTATGTTAACTTCAGGTGCTCTATTTCTAGTTTGGCCACCGCACCCTTAGCAATCTCGTTCTCCTGCATCTCATAGATGCACTTAATGAGCCAAACAAAACCTGGCATGGCATGCATGCTCTTCTTCTCACCCTTCACTGGTGGTGGGATTGATTTGAAATGCCTCTGTATACCCTTGGACAAACACTTCATGACTTTTTCAGACTTTTTCTCTAGCAAGACAGCAGGACAGGACGGTTCGATGAGACTGCGGTAGCGCTGGGACAGAAGTCCTGCAACAAATTCTGAGGTGATCTGCAGGTTTGGGCTCTCTGCTACATTGCAGTCATCGACTACAGGCATCATGCAGTGTACAAGACAGTTGTGATTACCTGTTGGCTGCTTGAATTGCGACTGGAAGAGCTTCACGATGACAGAGCAGTTGCCATTGTTATTGAGAACAATATAGAGAGCAGCAAAGAAGCACTGCATGGTGGCATGCAGGAACTCAAAGTGTTTGCAGTCAATGTAGTCTGAGAGATCCTTACATTGTATAAGGAATCCAAGATCAAGGTCCTGCTGTGTGATGCTACCTTTCTGCAAGTCTGACTCTGTGAATACATAACAGGAAGTCTCTAAACCCTCCAGTGCTAACTGTCCTAGTCTTCTCACCAGCTCTAGATGTTCCTGAAGCCATCCTTTTCCCAAAGTCCTATGTTGCTGAGGCACCTGCTTCTGGAGAAAATGCTTCAGAACCATGAGGTACACATCAGTGACTGTCTGAGGGCTGCCTTCTCCACATCCGAGCAACTCTTTGTAACATTTTGATATAATCCAGCAGAAGACAGGAATATGGCAGAGCCCAAGTAGGGCTGTATTAGCCTTGATCGACTCTACAACCCGAGTAGCTACAGTGATGTCATTGTGGTGTTTCCTTACAAAGTGTTCGATTCCCACAGGAGAGAAACCCTTGGCCAGGACTTCCTTGCGGAGATACCGCTTCAGAGATGGACCCACTGCTTGGGGCCTGCTGGTTACCACCTTCTGTACCCCTTTCATTAAGGTACCCTGAAGCAAGTTGAAAAGCAGAGTGTGTACAGGTGCTTGCTGTGTGGGACAGCAATGGCGCTCTTCATCTGTGAAGCTGTGCTTAAACTCATCAAGCCCATCAAAGGTGAAAAGGACTAGGTGAGGGTAGTCGAGAATGAACTGGAAAATTTCATCTTGACCCTGGTCTGCCCAGCAGCAGTGCTGGAACAGGAGCTCTTTTAAAGAGAGCATATTCTTCTCGGCATTCAGTTTGCGGCAACTGAAAGGGAACAGCATGTGAACGTCTGTCAACAAGGTACCTTGAGCCCACAGAAGGTGGAGCCTCTGCAGCAAGGTACTCTTACCAATACCTGCTTCACCAGAAATAAGTATTGTATCGGCTTCCTCGTTTACGGTCCCGAGCAGACCCACCAAATCCTGCAGACCCAGATCTGTAACCTTTGTGTCACTTTGCACCACTTCTAGAAGGCCATCAGTATAGATATCTTCTAGGGAAAATCTTCTTGTTCCACCATATATGCTGAGAATTTTTGACTGACTGTCAACAGAGCTGCAAAGCTTCTTCTTGTAGCGGAGGCATTCTGGAGAAGGGAGTAGTGAGGAATCATAAATCAACAAGTATCTAACTACTCCCTTGCTGTCCATTTACAATAAAAAAGGTCTTGTATTCTCCTACAGTACACACCCTGCCAGTGCTATGTGAACTTTAACTGAAAGAGAAGCAAGGGCGTGACTAAATTATAAGTATTTAATATATATTGAGGCAGTCTCAATGTTAGTAATTCAAAGGTAATTAACAGTGCTGGTTTTCCTATTTAGACTCAAATTTGAAGTGTAGAACTTCAAGCAAAACAAATGAAGTCTACTGTAGTCAAAGATCCTGTTTGATAGTCAAGCAGGGAGCACAAACACGAGCAGAACAAGTGAAAACCACATACGTACCAGTCGAGAGTTCCTTTTCCTCTTTCACACTTTGAGGTTTACTGTCTATGTGCTGCAGATACTGCAGCAAAGCTTTGGCAGCACCTTCCCCATTGAACCTCACTTGGTCTAACAGCTTTCTAACCTAACAAGAAACACAAAAGTTCTGACAATAAAATCTCATACATCAGGCACCCAGAGAAAGGACTGGTCCAATATGTGTGTGTAGGTATCGCTTACCTTCTGAGAACGTGTGTACACTGGTAACAGCACTCCATCACAGTCTTGTGAAGTAAAGCAACCAGCTTCCTTCAGAGCTTCCAACACCTTATCAAGATGGTCCGGAATCTTCTTCACCAGTGCTGGTCTGTCAATCAACAAAGCCTCACTGGCGCTTGTAGGAGTCTTCTTGATGTCCCTTTGCCTTGAATTACCTTTCCCAAAGCAAAGTCCAGCTTTCTGAGCCTCAGGTAAGACGTGATCAAAAGCTGCCAGCAGCAGACTGCAGGCCTCCTCTCCTTTGGTGTACACCAAGTCCAGAAGGTCTCTGGTTTTGGAGCAGAGGGGTTTAGGGAGACCCTGGACATTGTGGTAGTCTTCCCAAACGAGGACGTCCCAGGACAGCAGCAGGTCAAGCACAGAATCCAAAGGTTCAGCGGTGCCACCGCAGCACAATGCCCCCAACAGTTCTGTTCTCTGCCTTAGCACCAGCTGCTGTGCACACATGACTCAGCTTCACATGTAGAATATGCTGCTTTTATAAGTATCGGGTATTTTCAAGGACTGCATAATAGCCCTTCTGATGGAATGTCTCACTAATATTCATCCAGTCGATGCTATAGAAACGATTAACAAACAATACTGCACAACCCGAGATCCTCATTTGACGCAGATATATAAAGTGCAGAAGGTCTTCAAAGTCTGGTTGGTCAAGAAGATTTATTTGACAATATTTATCAGCATAAAGATGCTTCTTCAGCTTCATGGAAAGAGTGGAAAGTAAGCGACTATGTCCATAATTGCAAGAAGTAACAGTCCTAGATGTGACAGCAGATGGAAAAGGTGGCCTCAAAATTTTACTTACATTTAGGACAGTCCAAAAGAAAAATATATAGCGGAAGATTTAATTTAGACACTTCATTTCATTGTGAACCAGAAAGAACGCATCTCACAGCTTCTCCTCTTCTCCATGTCTCTCCAAGACATAGCATTCTCCACACAGGAGATAGTCATGTCCATGTCATCAAGAAATAATAGTCCTCCTTTTGAATGAAAATAGAAAAGCTGAAAAAATAAATAAATAAATAAAAACTTCAAAGTTGGGTTGCTGCAAATCAACAAATAAAATTTACTCCATGTCAAGATACTCCAGATAAGTCCAAACTATCAAGAAGTAACAGTCTTCCAGAAGTCCACGGATAGCAAATGTAGCCTAGAAACCTCCTTACATTTAGGATGGTCACAACATTTTTTGTAGAATCAATCTAATCAGTAGTATGAATGTGTGTGTGAATGTGTATGTGAGTGTGCCTTGCGATGGACTGGCACCCTGTCCAGGGTGTACCCCGCCTTATAGAAGTATGTATAGAAGATGGATAGATGGAATCTAATCAGTAAACGTTATTTTCGCCAAGAAATAAGTTCTATCTTCATAAGTCTAGAAGTTCCATCAGGTCCATGTCGAAAGCTGAACAGCAGATAATCAGAAGTCCATGGCATCGAGTAACAGTCCTCCGTTTGGTTTAAAAGGTTTTCAAAAAATGCAAGGTGTGACTTGGTGACCCAAAAAAAATAATAATAATTTAAGACTCTATTTAATTTCGACGTTTAATTCATTTCTCACAAGACATCTAAAGGTTTCTTCAGCTCCATGAGCTCCAGGTCAAGGGCCAGACAGATGTTATGTTAAATCTATTCAAAGAGAAGTAACAGACGTGTGAGGCAAATCAAATCTACCAACACATAGTTAAATTATCACGTCATTATCACTCTCTCTCTCACACACACACACACACACACACACACACACACACACACTCTTGCTCTCTCACTCTCTCTCACCCTCTCTATCTCTCTCTCACTCACTCGCTCTCTCACTCTCTCTCACCCTCTCTATCTCTCTCTCACACTCTCTCACTCACTTGCTCTCTCACTCTCTCTCTATCTCTCACTCTCTATCTCTCTCTGTCTCTCTCTCTCTGTCTGTGTGTGTGTGTGTGTGTGTGTGTGTGTGTGTGTGTGTGTATCTCTCTCTCTCTCTCTCTCTCTCTCTCTCTCTCACGCACTATAGTAAACTGTGTATTCATGGCATTTCCTCATCTTGGCCACAGTTGTACCAGAAAAAAAAAAAAAAAAAAAAAAACCACACATCATGCACACAACCAATTTTGCTCAACTACACCAAGACCTTAACTTCTCTTCCATTTATTAAAAAACATATCCATTCATCTCTCAGTGTGTTGACAGTAGGACCTGTTGATATGTTTACATGCCTCACGTCACATCAGGCTTCACCGTCTGACAGAACTATGGACTATAAACGTTCACTTTATGACTCTTGAAGGCTTTAATCAGCAAGCATTTGCATTTTATACAGTTTAAGAGGGAAATACCTGCTCACAAAGTCTGGCTCGTGTAACAGAAGGTCAGAGAACTCAGGGCTGTTTATCCAGTGATATCACTGTCTCCAGTGGGTGGAATCTCTTCTGAGCTCTTCTTTATTCCAGGGCTGAATCAGAATATCCGTATCTGGTTGTTTACATGCTGTATATATTTTATTCATTAGATGTTAAAATAATAACCCGTGTGTTTCCTCCCCGTGTGATTACACGGATGTTGCTGTTGCAAGTTGTATCAGTAGTTAGGGATGAAGTGAAACTGAAACTACAACAAGTCTACTTTTCTGCCATATGTGTAAAGTCCCCCACAACCAACAACGCAAATTGTTTTTTTTTGTTTTTTTTAATACATTAAAACAATAAATTATAAAATATAGGTCATTCTGAGGTAACTCCTGAGGTAACTTTTTATTATTATTATTATTATTATTATTATTATTATTATTATTATTTTAAAAAAAGAGTAAAAAGCAAAAGAAATCAAATCTAATTGCTATAACGTATGACTCAAGTTCCAGTTAAATATAAAACATATCTGATTGTTATTCCCCAGAAAAATAGTCCTCTGAGTAAAACTGCGTGTCTGGGCTCCTGATAGAGTATGGGAGTACATTGAACTTTGTGCAGCACTGACATTATACACTAGATGGCGCAGTTGCATTGTGTTGTGCAGCAGAAAGTTAAAGCACAACTCGGTGACTGAAAAGCTCCATTTTTTTTTTTTTTTCAATTATTAGCTAAGACTCACTGTGGAAACATTAGCACCGGGCCACCATTGTGTACATGCAAAATCTATTTTCAGCCAAAGTAATATAAAAACTATGGAATATACGTAATAAATATAGAATATCTGGAATATACAATAAACTGTTGTCTACTGTACACTTTCAGAAAAAAAAAAGTGGTACTAAAGGTAGCTTTCCTTCCATTCAGGGTGCTTCAAGGTTGTTCCTTCAGTCTGTATTCATTATTACACGATAAATGTGAATGTACTGTAATAATCTTTTAGAATACCTTCCCTGGTAAAAGATATACACTAACGCTACAAAAGGTGAACGTTTAAGAGCACCACCCAGTCCGAAGGAAAGAGTTTAGTACCCTTTATTTTCTGAAAATATATAAAGGAAGCATCGGTGTAAAAATCTAGAGCATTTCTATAAATAAACCCTGGACATGGAACGTTGCAAGATTTTATTTATTTATTTATTTATTTATTTCCAGCAGTGACATATCAATTCATCATGGTGGTGCACCGAGTAGCGTTGTCTCCTCACGGCTCCCGGGTTCGAACCTGAGTTCAGATTACAGTGCAGTCCGTGTGGAGTTTCATGTTCTAACCGTGTCTATGTGGGTTTCCTTTGGGTTCTCTTGTTTCCTCCCACCTCCTAAAAACATGCCAGTAGGTACTTTGGTGACTCTAAATTGCCCCCAGTTGTGGACGTGGTGGACTGGTGTCCCACCAGGGATGGTATTCCCACCCTGCGTGCTAGATCCCGGGATCATTTTCACAGCCCGGCAGTAACACGTGCTCAGCTTTAACCAGAAGACAGACGCTCTGGGAGGAATTAAGCCCGACTGTGTCACATTCACTGCACATGAAGTGCAAGCTCGTGCAGTTTTGTTTAACCGCTTGTCAGTTGTACGCTAGTGAGCATTCTTCCGTCTGACAGCTGTTGAAAAACCTACAAGGTTCCATTCGACTAACAACCGTCCAGTGTGGTTTTCATCATTGGTGGTCTGTGTGTATCACTGCAGGCTGTGGAGATGTTGTGAAAAGGGAACTAGAGAGCGTTTTATTCTCAGCCAAGGGATGCACAGGGATCTACTCTACTACAAATACAAAACGTGAACACTTCCTGTTCATCTCCCATCTTCCTTGTTCACGTCCCTGATCACTGTCTACACCTATTGCGCGGAATTAGCTTCATTATATCATAGCAGTGTATAGTCGAGGTCATAAGTTTGCGTACGCCTTGCGGAATCCGCAAAATGGTAATAATTAAATAAATAAATAAATAAATAAATACGAAGGATCATAAAAATGTATTATAAAAGTAGTCCACAAGACACAATAATAACCGACTTTACACAAATGAACCAGTTCAAAAGTTTACACACGCTCGATTCTTAATACCGTGCGTCGTTACCTGGATGATCGATGCGTTTATGTTCTGTGAGAGTTCTTCACGTGTCCCGTGTTCATCCGGAGCAGTTAAACCGCCCACCGTTCTTCAGAAAAATCCTCCAGGTCCTTCACATTCTTTACTTTTCTAGTATCTTCTGCAAATTTGACCCCTTTCCTTTCCAACAGCGAATATACGATGCTGAGGTCCATCTTTTCACACCGAGGACGACCGAGGGACTCGTACACGACTATTACAAAAGGTGCAAACGTTCACCGGTGCTCAAGAAGACAACACGATGCGTTAAGAACCAGGGGGGTGTAAACTTTTGAACAAGATGATCGGTGTAAATTGTTATTATTTCGTTTAAAGATCTTCTTTTTTTTTCATTTAGTACAGAAGCGACGTAAGATATTTACATGTTTCCCAGAAGACAAAACAATAACAATTTACACCATCCATCCTGTTCAAAAGTTTACACCCCCGCTGGCTCTTAATCTACGTATCGTGTTGCCTTCTTGAGAATCAATGAATGTCTTTTTGGCCTTTTGTCTGTATGATTACAGCAGCAGTTCTTAGTTACAAATCTACAGTATTAAAGTGAGAGTACACACTGAAGCAAGGATGAGACTTGGTCATGAATGTTTTAGGAAGTGAAACTCTTTAGGGTGTCCATGTGGTCCATTAGGATGAATCAGACAAGTTGAGGTTGACATAGAGAGAAAGAGAACTTTATTAGGCATGCTCTTACCCCTCAATGGTTAAAATTAGTGATTTTATCGATTGTTTTCATGGGTAATAATAATTATCGTGTGCAACGTTTACTTTCTAGAATCTTTTTTTTTTTGTCCAGTTATTCTGTAGTTGCCTGTACTATAAAACATGCAGGTTGGGCTTAGGGTTGTCTCTTAGTTCCTTGTTTTCCCCCCCTAGTTCACAAAATCTTCCCTTTGCAATCAATAAAGTATACGCATCCACATCTGTGTAGCTCCATTTCCCTATTTCTGCTCTGTTATTTCTCGGTTTTGGCATTTATTTACCAGCATCTGATTGACCAAATTTCCCCTTGTGGATCAATAAAGTACTCCCTATCTACAAATTAACAGTCGATTGTCTGTTCCGACTACTGACATCAGCATTTACGTGTCCAACTGTTTCTGACTCCCTCTCATCTCACACATGGTGTTAAAGAAGCTCATCAAAACATTGGGCAAGTATCTGAAAAGCGAGAAAACAAAACTCTCACATTACCCACGCTAGTTTAATGCCAGAGGGTGTTTAGATCATGTAGACGTTTTCTGGGATGAGCAATGGCAGAACGTTGATTCACTTCTTCATTCTGTTTCATCTTATATTTAAGCTTCACGGGTTAGAGATTGCTGGAAAATATCTCAACTCAATGCTGCGTTCGACTTACCTCGGAAGTAGGAAGTTGGAGGACTAGAAGAAGAAGAAAAAAAAAACACACGCTAAATTAAAAGGAATTGGAACGAGGCACGATTGACATTAGAAAAGACCGTGACACGGTGAAGAAATAAAGGTGAGCAAAATGTCTTAAAAGTACCTTGTCTATTCAAGTATACTACTTTAGTCACGTCATGTAACATTATTATTGAACGTATCACATTTGTATGGTAAATGATCGGCACTTATATAGCGCTTTTTTAACCTTAACGGTTCCAAAGCGCTTTACACTGGTTCTCGTTCACCCATTCACACTCACACACCAGTGGTAGCAGAGCTGCCATGCAAGGCGCTAGCTTACCATCGGGAGCAACTCGGGGTTCAGCGTCTTGCCCAAGGACACTCTGGTATGGATAGACATGTGGGTCGGGAATCGAACCTCCGACCCGACGATTAGCGGACAACCCGCTCTACCACCTGAGCTACAGCCGCCCTATTTTTATAACATTGTGTACAGTGGCTTAATATTTGGAGAACAAAAAAGGTTACTCACTTACTCAGTGTCAGGTTCATGATGGATACAGAACCTCTCCTAGCAACACTTGGCGTGAGGTGAGGTGGGAATACACATCCATCCTGGACAGAATGCTAGTTGCATCCATTGCAGTACACCACACACACTAATTCCCACCTATGGGCAATTTATCTTCACCAATAGACCTACTGGGATTTCATGGGAAGTGAGAAGAAATTCAGAGGAACACGAACAGAAACTCCACCCAGACAGTAACCCAAACTCAGGATCGAACCAGAGATGCGATGCTGCAATTCCATCGAGTCAGTGTGTTATAAAATCTTTTTTACTTTTAACCTCCCGAGGAGTAAATTTAAGAGTAAATTACCCCCATCAGTTTGGCTTCTCTGTTAAAAATCTATGTTGTATGATGTTTAATTCGTGTCGTCTCAACAGTCTCTGAGACGCAAACTAATCGATGCCGGAGCACAACAATTCCATTTCAGTGGGATCAAACAGGAACAAATGCCTTGTTCTGGTGTCGTTTGATCAGCCTTCAGTCACAGTAAATTAAAAGCATATCAGCAGTTCTCCATCATTGCAGAACATTGCGAGTGTCCTATCTGCGAGATGCTCCTTTGAGATGGTCGACAGAAGATCAAAGATGCCGCGTCTGATGTCGGCACCAATAACGGACCGAGCGGCACAATGGCTTCAAACGGACAAAGCAGGGAAGCTGATAAGCGGCGTCCTAATTGACCGGAGTCGCCGCAAAATTGGTACCCAATTAGCCCAGGGACACGAGAGTTTAAAAGGAAGAGCAGATCAAATGTCTCTTGACGAGAGAAGGGTGCAGTCAAAGGAGGTCCTGTATAGATGAGCATGTGTGTGCACGTATGTGTGTATTGAGTTTTAATTGACAAGAAGATTAAAGCTGCCTCCTGAGACGGGTTTTCTTTGTGGCTTTTCAGGGTGCAGCTAAAGATAGATAAGGAATGAGAGAAGAGAGACAGAGAGAGAGGAGCAGGTCTAGGGGGCAGGGTTCACCGTAAGCTCTGACTCCTGCTGGGTGCGCCGCCACTCAAGATGGCTCCTACTTGTTGGACATTCATTATCAAACCCGGTTTGCTCCTTTCATCTCCAGCTCGGCACAGCTCGCCACGCAAAATACAGAGGCACCTTGCAGCTTGACATCCTCCCATTCACGCTGTACCTTAAACAGCATGCTGCCACATCAAAGCAGCCATGCTCGCCTTTGATGTTTGCGAAAAAGAAAGAGGCCCCAATGATCTACGAAAAAACCAATGGAACTTTTTCAGAGCCTCTCTCTCTCTTTCGCGTTCTCTCTCTCTCTCTCTCGTGCTCTCTCAACCCCCACATGTGACCATTTTCATTACCTCGCTGCACCTACTGTACCTACAGCGTCACACCAATCGGTCGATCGAGTTTTCATTGTCGATTGTCCAATCAGACAGCAGTGCAATGCACAAAATCATGCAAATCCATCATCTGGCCTTTTTCCAATCTTCACCTGGCTGTCCAGTTTGAGTGATCCTTGGGTGATCCTGTGGGTGATCCTTGGCCTCAGATCCCCTTTCTGAGTGGATCCTGGTGTGGTCTTGTGCTGTTGTAGGCCACCCGCCTTAAGATTCAACATGCTACACATTGTGAGGTGCTTTTCTGCTCACCACGGTTAGAAAGAGCGGTTATTTGAGTTACCATAGCCTTTCTGTCAGCTCGACCAGTATGGCCATTGTCCTCAGACCTCTCTCATCAAAGAGGCGCTTGCTTGTTGCAGCTGACTGGAGGTTTTTTGTTTGTTTGTCACACTATTTGGGAAGTGTAAACTCTAGAGACTCTTGTGTGGGAAAATTCCAGGAGATCAGCAGTTTCTGAAATACTTAAATCATCCCTCTGCAGATCAACAACCGTGCCTCGGTTAAAGTCACTGAGGTCACAATTTTCCTCCATTCTGATGTTTGATGTGAACCTCTTGATGTTTACTGAAGCTCTTCACCTGTATCTGGATGATTTTATTCATTGCACTGCTTTGATTGTTTACTGGTTTTGTTTACTGTGTTTATGGTTTAGTGGGAGAGTTTTCTGATTGTTTACTGGTTTTGTTTACTGTGTTTATGGTTTAGTCGGAGAGTTTTCTGATTGTTTACTGGTTTTGTTTACTGTGTTTATGGTTTAGTCGGAGAGTTTTCTGATTGTTTACTGGTTTTGTTTACTGTGTTTATGGTTTAGTCGGAGAGTTTTCTGATTGTTTACTGGTTTTGTTTACTGTGTTTATGGTTTAGTCGGAGAGTTTTCTGATTGTTTACTGGTTTTGTTTACTGTGTTTATGGTTCAGTTTGGAGAGTTTTCTGATTGTTTACTGGTTTTGTTTACTGTGTTTATGGTTTAGTCGGAGAGTTTTCTGATTGTTTACTGGTTTTGTTTACTGTGTTTATGGTTTAGTCGGAGAGTTTTCTGATTGTTTACTGGTTTTGTTTACTGTGTTTATGGTTTAGTCGGAGAGTTTTCTGATTGTTTACTGGTTTTGTTTACTGTGTTTATGGTTTAGTCGGAGAGTTTTCTGATTGTTTACTGGTTTTGTTTACTGTGTTTATGGTTTAGTCGGAGAGTTTTCTGATTGTTTACTGGTTTTGTTTACTGTGTTTATGGTTTAGTCGGAGAGTTTTCTGATTGTTTACTGGTTTTGTTTACTGTGTTTATGGTTTAGTCGGAGAGTTTTCTGATTGTTTACTGGTTTTGTTTACTGTGTTTATGGTTTAGTCGGAGAGTTTTCTGATTGTTTACTGGTTTTGTTTACTGTGTTTATGGTTCAGTTTGGAGAGTTTTCTGATTGTTTACTGGTTTTGTTTACTGTGTTTATGGTTTAGTCGGAGAGTTTTCTGATTGTTTACTGGTTTTGTTTACTGTGTTTATGGTTTAGTCGGAGAGTTTTCTGATTGTTTACTGGTTTTGTTTACTGTGTTTATGGTTTAGTCGGAGAGTTTTCTGATTGTTTACTGGTTTTGTTTACTGTGTTTATGGTTTAGTCGGAGAGTTTTCTGATTGTTTACTGGTTTTGTTTACTGTGTTTATGGTTTAGTTGGAGAGTTTTCTGATTGTTTACTGGTTTTGTTTACTGTGTTTATGGTTTAGTTGTTCCATGCTTTTGTTGCTGTTCTTTTTTGTTCTTTCATGATTCTGGCTTTGTTCTCTTTTGTATTTTTGGTTTTGCTCCTGCTGTTGTTTGTTTGTTTGTTTGCTTTTTTGGGCTGTTTTTTTTGTTTTGCCTGTACTGTTTTTGGTTTTGCTTGCTGTTATGTTTTTGCTTGTGTTGCTGTCCTATCCTTTTTTTTTTTTTTTCCTGTTGTGATGTAGGCTTTGTTCTCTATTGTGTTCTTAGTTTAGCTCCTATTTTTTGGTTGTTGTTTGCTTTTTGTTTGGTTTGTTTCGCTCATTGTTGTGGTTTTGCTTGCTGCTTTGATTTCGCTATTATTGTGCTGTTCTTTTTTTGTTGTTGTTTTGCTTCCTTGTTCATTTAATTATTTATTACTATTTCTTTGCTGTTGTATGATTTCGGCTTTACCGTTCTCCTGCCTTTTTGCTGTTGTCTTTCGGTTTCATTCTCCGTCGTGTGTGTGTGTGTGTGTGTGTGTGTTTTTTCTTCTTCTTTCTACTGTTATTATTTATTTATTTTTCCTCTCAGCTACTGCTCCGTTTTTGTTGTTGTCATGTTTTTTTTCATTGTTGCATTTTATGTCCTCTGATTTGCTGGTGCGTTTTCGGCCTACGCGCCACCGTACATGACAGCCATGCTGTTGGGCTTGTGTAAAGGATTTGCCTCTGAAGGGAGCACGTTTTCAGCCTCGGCCTTGGTTTCTGTCGTGTTCAAAACCCTGACCTGCTTCCGATACGGCAATATAGGAGTTACTCCTGTGTACTGACACGTGCACTTGGATGTGTGACACACAGCGAACATGTTTTAAACCTCGAGTACTCTTTCATCCCTCCGTCTCAGCCCTGTGCTGTTTATGAGAGCGGTAAAAATCTGTTGCAGCATTTTCCCCTTCGCTAATGGTTAGTAATTTCCCTTTTTAAAGCCATAATTACAGAGGAGGCTGTTTGTTTTTGCCCTGCAGCACCGATATTCTCCTCTTTCTCTCCTCTAAATCACCTGCTATTGTTCATTAGGCGTCAGATGCTTTCACTGACGCATCTGTACATTGTACATGCTAGGAGAAGGCGTTTGTAAACTTTACACGAGTGAAGTGTTCAGGGATTTAAGTGAAGACTTGTACTGAAGATAGCAGGTGCCATTGTTTCATACAAAACATTTGCACATTATAAAGCCATTTTTAGAAAGAATTTGATGACTAACGAGTAGAGCTGACTTCTTGTTTAATATCTGAAAGAGCTTTTATGGAGGAAAAAAAAAATTAATCAAAAAGAAAAATCTTCTTAAACAGATCGCATTTGCTCTCCGCTCCTTTGAGAGCTTGCGTAAGAGCAGCTGCTGAGCACACCGAGCCTGTTTCTCGAACGCGGCAGTTAATTCGGTGTCTCTGAAGGTTGAAGAGCCTTTGAACAGCGATTATTTATGTCTTGGTGGTTCCAGTAATTGGTGGATGAAAAGATTCTTGATAGGATGCAGGTGACATGTACATCCTCCGTGTCATTAGTACTATCAATGGGAAACAGGGAGATCTCTCTCTCTCTCTCTCTCTCTCACACACACACACACACACACAGTGTGCAGCTACACTTAGCTAATGTAACACAGAACATTACATTCAGACACATATCAGCCTCATCCCATTTTTGAGAGAAGTTGTGTCAGCAGCTTTCCATCCTAATTCACTGAACTTGACAATTCGAACTTTTTTTTTTTCCTCCCAACCTTTCTCTTGTACATAAAAGGACGCATCATCAATTAGCTGCACTCCCTATCTTTATCTCTTTTTTACTTTTCATGCTTTGTAGCCTGAAAGCATATTCCACTGATTTCCATTATCGTCGCTTTGAAGTTTCCAGATACTGTAAGAACATAAAAAAAAAAAATAATGAAAAAAACCCTCCACTTATCCTGACTAGAAAATGTTCAAAGCTCCTAAATACAGTGAAACAGATGTACATTATCATCAGATTTGGGTTTATTTCTTTGCTTTTTTATTATATCTTGAGGTTCTTTCCGTTCGCTGGAGTAGGTCAAGGAGTTCGAGCGTCTCAGGTTGAAATGCTGGAGATAAAGCGCGCTGAAACTTTAAAACTCAGCGCTGAAAGAACATGGCATTACTGACGATAACAAAATCCAATATGGCCGAGCCGTAACGGCTCGACTGTACGGTATAAAGCCGTAATACATTGTAACTACACTGTAAGTACATATTCTCTCATATGTTACTGACCCCCGATTTACCCTAAACCTACCTGTAATCATACCTTTACCACGGTGCCCTCCACTAATATTGGCACCCTTGGTAAATATGAGCAAAAAAGCCTGTGAAAAATTGTCTTTATTGTTTAAGCTTTTGATCTTTCATTGAAAAAAAAAATTCACTAAAATACTCTGCTCGCATGCATGTATAACAATTAAAACACAGGTTTATATTTTTAAAAAAAAATCTTTGTTAAATATAGGTGTGCGACAATTATTGGCAGCCTTTTGGTCAATACTCCCAGACCTCCCTTTGCCAAGATAATAATTTCATTTTAAAATGAAAAATGTTTAAATTGGAAAATGCCAAAATAGGTGAGAATATACATATAGGTGTAGAGTTATGAGAGTCTTTTGAAGTAGCCTATAATAATATATAATGATAATAATAATATATAATGATAATAATAATAATAATAACCAGATAGGTAACTTTGATGTTGGCTAGGGTGCCAATATTTGTAGAGTTACATAGACAGATAGATAGATAGGGTGCCAATATTTGTAGAGTTAGATAGATAGATAGATAGATAGACAGACAGGCAGATAGATAGATAGATAGATAGATAGATACATAGATAGGGTGCCAATATTTGTAGAGATAGATAGATAGATAGATAGATAGATAGATAGATAGATAGATACATAGATAGGGTGCCAATATTTGTAGAGTTAGATAGATAGATAGATAGATAGATAGACAGACAGGCAGATAGATAGATAGATAGATAGATAGATAGATAGATAGATAGATAGATAGATAGATAGATAGATAGATAGATAAGGTGCCAATATTTGTAGAGATAGATAGATAGATAAGATAGATAGACAGACAGATAGATAGATAGATAGATAGATAGATAGATAGACAGACAGGCAGATAGATAGATAGATAGATAGATAGATAGATAGATAGATAGATAGATAGATAGATAGATAGATAGATAGATAAGGTGCCAATATTTGTAGAGATAGATAGATAGATAAGATAGATAGACAGACAGATAGATAGATAGATAGATAGATAGATAGATAGATAGATAGATAGATAGATAGATAGATAGGGTGCCAATAATTGTAGAGATAGATAGATAGATAGATAGATAGATAGATAGACAGATAGATAGATAGATAGATAGATAGATAGGATGAACTGTAAATAGCAGAACAGTATGAAGGCTTTGTCAAGCAATAATAATATAATAATAATAATAATAATAATAATAATAATAATAATAATAATAATAATAATAATAATTTTATTGTATTGCTTCCCGAAAGTCTCGAGTGTTTCCTTCAGTATCATTAAGCATAAGACAAGAAGCACTTAAAATTTTTTGATAACACACACACACACACACACACACACACACACACACACACACACAGTCCGCAGTAGCACATGGTGTCATTAATCTTGTTCGTGTAAAGGGAGAAAAGGGCTGACACGCCTGGCTACACTACACACAGACAGACAGAGAGAAAGAGGGAGAACAGCTGAAAAGAACAATGTCACATTAGTCCTAATGAGACCACCCTGAAGCTGTGTGTGTGTGTGTGTGTGCGCGCGCGTGCATGCGTGTGTGCGTCTTTCTCTTCCCCTAGCGCATAAACCTCATACCAAAGACGACAGGCATTTTAAGTTGTTCCTCGGTCCCTCCTTACAAGAAGAGACCAGTGCGGAGAGAGAAGCGGTTTCAGACATTCCTACACACAAATCTTTATCCTAAAACGGTCGTGTGTGAAAATTCATCTCTAGTAACAACATCTAAGTAATGCCTTTCCAACCTGACGTATGAATTTTCATTTCGTTTCTTATTATTTATTTATATCCATCCGTCCATTTTCCACATCACTTATCACTACACAGGGTCACGGGGAGCCTGGAGCCGATCCCAGGGAACTCGGGGCACAAGGCGGGGGGACAACCACACACACATTCACACACACATTCACACTCTACGGATCACACAGCCTACAGCTCATGTCTTTGGACCGGGGGAGGAAACCGGAGTACCCGGAGGAGGAAACCCCCGAAGCGTGGGGAGAACATGCAAACTCCACGCACACAGTGCGGAGGTGGGATTCGAACCCCCGACCACGTGCTAACCGCTAAACAAATTACAGGCCTCACTCACACACTCATGTAGACTGTCCTCATCATACACACCCTTACATTCCACTTTAAAGACATTCCAGCATTAACGTTTGAATGACTCGCTTCTCACACTGGGGTCCAGGGACCACCAGGGGTTTCTGGTTTCTTTTCGATTCCATTTTATTGTAATCACATCTATCCACGTTATGAGTTCTTGCAGTTATTAAGTTGTTTGATCGAATTGAACGGGTTTAATCCAAACCTCGTTAACTCTAAAAGAAGTCAGTCGAGTCAACTCCAATCTAACCATAACCGTCATTTAAAGTTAAACGATCCATTCAGAAGCTCGAGGTCTGAAATAAACAGCCGAAACACCGTCGACATTTAAATGATATTTTAATCTTTGGATCGAAGAAATCCGGCAATCCTTGGATTTATTCTTTAACCTTCAGTTGAAGTATTTAAGGAATCCCTGCCTTAAAGGATGTAGACGTGGATTAAATCAAAATGGATCTTAATCCGGTTGGACCAACCGTTAAAACTTGTTTAAAAGTAATTAGGATTGCATTTAAGCCACGGTTTAAGGCTGGGTTTAGTTTAACCACAGACGCTTTTTGAGGATTAATTAAGGATCCAGCAGCTGAGCTGAGCTATATTTAGATCCGGGCGATGATATAACGATACACTATCAATATGCCGATCAATTCTTCTCAACATACACTATCTGATATATCATCAGTATCGTCCATCCATTCACCCATCCATCCATACCGCTTTATCCTTTTCAGGGTCACGGGGAAACCTGGAGCCTATCCCAGGGAGCATGGGGCACGAGGTGGGGTACACCCTGGATGCCAATCCATCGCAGGGCACAATCACATACACACACACACCCATTCGTACACTACGGACACTTTAGACACGCCAATCAGCCTACCATGCATGTCTTTGGACTGGGGGAGGAAACCGGAGTACCCGGAGGAAACCCCCGCAGCACGGGGAGAACATGCAAACTCCACACACACACACAGGGCCACGGTGGGAATCGAACCCCCGACCCTGGAGGCGTGAGGCGAACGTGAGGCTATCCGCTAAGCCACCGTGCGCCCCATCAGTATCGTGATATCTTTTCTCTTTTTTTTTTAAATGAACTTTATAACTTTTCAAATATCAAGGAAGTGATTCGAACTGAGATTTTCTGCACTTTATATATTTATCCTTCTTAGATACTATTATTATTATTATTAATCCAAAATAAAAGCGTCGACGATACATTTTGTAAGGTTTCGTTTTACATGCCGCACTACTGTCCTGCTGGCAAGTCTGTTAGGCAACATATATCGTGCGATACATATTTTAATATCCGAATTGAATTCCCATCGTATCGGCTAACCTTCGCTACATTTTCCGAGTCGAAAGCACGCACTATATCTTACTCTGAACGTTAAAGAGCCTCTCAAAGGAAATGCTAGTTTCCATCATGGCTGAATCCATCATGGAGGCCGGTCAGAAGGGTTTTCAGTTTGATATTTTAATACTTGAACCATCAAGATTCTGGATTTAATGGCTGAGTTGTTGGCGCAGCACATCGGAACTTGTGAATTAAAACAAAT
>NC_030442.2:16072500-16092500 GCF_001660625.3 Ictalurus punctatus
TTTCCATCACCGGTCCTGAACTCACGACTGGCCCCGCCCCACGTCCCGGAGGCCCGGCCCCTCGCGCCGGAGGCCCCTCCCTGGGCCGCTGCTTGTGTCTCCGGTAAGGTGCAGAACTCTGATGGGGTGCGGCTTTGACAGGTTGAGCAGGAGGAGGGGCGGGGCCTCGCTTCATCACTCTGCCACAGGAAGGTTGGGTTTTGGGTGATCGTACGCCATGAGAGTGGTGGGTGGAGTCCTGGGCTCGGGGGCGGAGACAGAGGCTGTCCTGTAGGACGGGGGTCTCAGCTGAAATGGTGTGCGAGCGCCGATGGTGGTGGGGCGGGTGGCTGTGTCCGTTCTCGGGCTCCTGAGAGCGGGAGCGAGTCTGGTTGGACGGTCGAGAGGCGTGGTCGGGTTTGGGCGGCTCGGCGGCGGGCGCGGCTGAAAGGAAAAAAAAATGAATTTGAGTTTTCAGAATTAGATGTGAATCAAAGACTCAACGAAGGCGAAAATAATTCGTTCACAAATAAATCATTGATTTTGATTAGCTATGACTAGATAAAACATCCTGATTAGCAGAACTTTACAGAATCAGAAGGTGTTGATTAGTTTTCTATAACAGCAGCTCTGACACTCCTTTCAGGCTTTAACATAAATGAGAGTATACAGTATTTTACCGTAACCCTAACCCTAACTCGTTCACAGCGGACTCTCCACATGATCCAAGCCTAATAATAAACAGAAACTGTGTTGTTAAACATGTACAAATAACAACAAGTCTTCAGGACAGAGGAGTTTGCATGATCGAGATTCTCTATATCATGAAAAGCAGAGGTTTTTTTGTTTTGTTTTTTGAATCTTATTATCGTAAAAAGAGAGGCTGGTGAGATTATAGCTGTTATAATGTAAGCGCGAACAGGAACTAACCCGTCTCATGGACGTTCCATTGCATTAAATTGAACATTAAACGTTTTATAACTTACATATTGTAAATGAGTCACTAACTGACAATAACGAGTCACTAACTGACAGTAATGAGTCACTAACTGACGAGTAAAGAGTCACTAACTGGCGAGTAAAGAGTCACTAACTGACGAGTAAAGAGTCACTAACTGGCGAGTAAAGAGTCACTAACTGGCGAGTAAAGAGTCACTAACTGACGAGTAATGAGTCACTAACTGACGAGTAATGAGTCACTAACTGACGAGTAAAGAGTCACTAAGTGACGAGTAATGAGTCACTAACTGACAGTAATGAGTTACTAACTGACAGTAATGAGTTACTATCTGACGAGTAAAGAGTCACTAACTGGCGAGTAAAGAGTCACTAACTGACGAGTAATGAGTCAGTATCTGACGAGTAATGAGTCACTAACTGACGAGTAATGAGTCACTAACTGACGAGTAAAGAGTCACTAAGTGACGAGTAATGAGTCACTAACTGACAGTAATGAGTCACTAACTGACAGTAATGAGTCAGTAACTGACGAGTAATGAGTCACTAACTGACGAGTAAAGAGTCAGTAACTGATGAGTAATGAGTCACTTACTGACAGTAATGAGTCACTAACTGATGAGTAATGAGTCACTAACTGACAGTAATGAGTCAGTAACTGACAGTAATGAGTCACTAACTGGCAGTAATGAGTCACTAACTGACAGTAATGAGTCACTAACTGATGAGTAATGAGTCACTGACAGTAATGAGTCACTAACTGATGAGTAAAGAGTCACTAACTGACGAGTAAAGAGTCACTAACTGACGAGAAATGAGTCACTAACTGAGTCGTAACACAATCCAAGGCCCTGATTTACTGCACTGTTTATAAAAGCGAACTTGAAACTGAAGTATAACGCTAACTAACCTGTCCCGAAGCGAGAGGAGTAGTTCTCAATGCCGGCCAGGTCCAGATAATGATTCCTTCTCTCCAGGTTTTCATCTACACAGTGTCTCTGGCAGCCCTGCTGGTTGTGATGGTCACTGTGATGACGCCTACAACAACAACAACAAAAACAATGTGCAACAACATGTGCGATCATAAAAGCAGTGCTGGAACAAATGCATGTTTCATACTACCCTACCCCCACCCTAACCCGGTTCCCTAACCCCAACCGCAACCCTATTCCTAATCTCTAACCCTAATCCTTTACCCCTAACCTAACCCCTAAACCCCAACTCTAATCCTAACTCCTTAATCCCTAACACCTAAACTCCAACCATAATCCCTAATCCCTAACCCTATTTCCTAACCCCAACCCTAATCTCTAACCCTAATCCCTAAAACCCAACCCTAATCCGTAATCCTAACTCTAACCCCAACCCTAATCCCTAATCCTTAACCCCTAACCTCTAACCATAACTTCTAACCCTAACCATAGACACCAGATTTGTTGTCTGGAACCTGATGACTGATGGAAAAGTTTTCGAGTGACTCAGAAAGAAGCACACACTGATGACATCAGCTGGCAGTGATTCGTTTAAAAGAACCAGGAGAACAGTGAAGGTTCAGTACCTCAGAAGGGCTCTGGACTTCTTCTCCGAGCTTTTAGGCTCCTCAAAGCACTTCTCAGCCTTCAGTCTAGGGTGTGGCATGTCTGAGAGAGAGAGAGGCGGGTGAAGGGGGGTGGTGGGTGGTGGGAGAGCATTATCAAAGGAAACAGTGCTGAGAATCTCAGCATCACACACGTGCTGGCATACACACACACACGCACACACACACACATACACGCACAGTCAGACCTGCCAAAGAAAGAAACAATCCTTTGTTCCTTGCCTTCTACTTTGAAGATTTATAAAAGAGGAAAAAACAATGCTTCATTTATTCTATTTTCAACTGAGGGAGCCAAACACACACACACACACACACACACACACACACACACACTTCATTAATATAGCAGCATCTGATGCAGTTTCAAGACTCTGTTATCAAAGAACGTTGTTGAAATGATGCACAGTGCATATAAATAGCTCATAAACACACACTCTGTCTTTCAATCCTCTCACTTTCATCAAGTCACACACACACACACACACACACACACACACACACACACACACACAACCACACACGCAAAAATAAAGCAGCAGACTCCTGGTACCTGCGTTGGCATGGGTGCCACTGCCGTTCCTCCACCTCTGGCTGGCGTCGGGCGTGACCGAGAGCTTCACACGCAGGGTTTTGCTGCTGCTGGGCGAGTGGTTCACCGAGGCGTCCACCACCTCATAGATCGTGTGCAGCAAACTAGTGATGTCCTTCAAAAAAAAACAAAAAAACGAAGACGCGATGTTTGCCTAATCACACTAATACACGACAATATTAAGGAACATACCATCTGGTGTGGGACAGCGGGGGTGCCGTCGGAGGAAAATAACCGACGACGTGGTGGTGTGATCCAGCCCGAAGTGAAGGCGGAGTTACCGAAGTGTTTTATTGCTCTTACACCAAAGAAATTTACCACATTTAACATCTCTCTCTATTAAACAGCATGTCATGTTTTTATCCATTTATAGCTACATTTAACATTGCGTTAAAGAGAAGTCTTCGCTCCCATTCTCATGAAGTTAAAACGATAAGAAACGACAAAACGTGACGTCCTCCATCCCGGAGAGTTTCCCGTGAACGCTTTGACTTCGGACTGGTTCGAAACGGAGACTCCTTCCACGAATATTACATAAACGTGCGTCCCAAATCGTAGTACGTTGAAACGTTTCGGCTAATTTTGCCAACTCCTTGTGATGCGGATAAAGTTGCTTCCTGATTGGCTGATACAGCGACTGTACGGGGTAACCAACAGTTTAGCAAGATTAGAAAAGGGGATCAGATTCAATTCTAATTATCAATTCAATTTCATAGTATAAATTATATAAGGAATAATGAAGGAAGAAAAGCTGAAACTCTACGAGCAGATTGTTCACGGCGACGGTGTGTGTAACTAGGCAACAACGCTCTCTTCCGTCACATGACGTGTTAGCGTGTCCCGGTACAAAGACACCTTGTGGAAAAGTGACAGCCCCGTAGAGAACTTAACAGAGAGATAAGTGTGTATGAGAGTGCGTGGAGTTCTGAATATAGACATTACATCTACTTGATCCTTCACTCTTCTGTCTACATTTATATATATATATATATATATGTGTGTGTGTGTGTATGTGTTTGTATACATCAGTCTCACCTCTCTTGTAACTTTGCCATTGTTGTCAAAGTCGTACAGAGTGAAGGTCCACTCCTGCCTGTTATCCTCCTCTACTGAAACGGCACACTCCAACTCCTGATCAAGAAATAATCATTATCAATCATCAATATACCAAACCCCAGCTGATGATTCCTGGAGTGCGTCTGGGGCAGCTGTGGTTCAGGTGGTGGACGTAATCGTAGTTTTGGCGGTTCGATTCCCGGCCCACGTCACTCCACATGTCCACTTGCCCAAGTGTCCTTGGGCAAGACACCGAACCCCATAGTCGCTCCCGGTGGCAAGCGGTCAACCGTCGTACCACATCGGTGTCTTTGAATAAACACGATCTTAACTTCTGTCTAAACTCAGAAATGATCAGAGAATGTAGTGCGTTTCCCAGAGCACAACGTGTCACTGTCGCACAACAAAGGGTGTACGGTCCAAGAGTTTATCGAACAGCCTCCCAACGTCGTTCGAATCCTGCCCCGCACCCTACGAGTCCGCATGTTCTCCCCGGGTTCCTCCGGTAACTTAGAAGTGGGTTCGTACTCATGTAACGGTGACCTCTGGTGGTGTGGAGTGAAATCGTCAGGTTAGTCAGTGACGTCATTATACGGCGAAGGAAATAAGTATCGGTCGCATGAACTTTTTTTTTTTTCAGTAAATATATTTCCTTTGAGGTTATTCACATGAAATTTTCACCAGACATCGGTATTAACTCAAGAAATCTGGAAATATAAAGAATTCACGACAGTAAAGTCCATAAATAAAGGTATGTGTAATAAAGCGGAATGACACGGGGAAAAAAGTGTTGAACACGTTAAGAAAAAGCGGTTCTCCAAGGCAAGGTAAAGCAAGGAACCGGCTGAAATCCGTAAGTAATTACACCCCTTATCTGTGCAAATTAATATCAGCCGGGTTAGTAAATTGATGGTCTTTTCGTTGGAAATATATTTACTGAAAAAAAAAAAGCGGAATATCAGGTGTTGGAGTTTGAGCTCTAACACGTTTCTCAAACCAACATTTACTGTACCGTGTCCACGTTGTTCAGATCAGGGTTGCCAGGAGCTGCAGGTATTCAAAACATCCTGACTAACTGACTAAACACATCTGTCTACTGTCATCTAAACGACACACCGTTACACACCATATTAGGCCTGGGCACAAGACTAGGCAGCAGTGTGTGAAGTGCGTGAGGGAGTGTGTGTGAGCATCACCTCAAACTGGAGTTGTTTGTGTGGACCCGTAGGTGCAGAGCTCTCCTTCTCCTGCATCTTCTCTTCTGCACTGCAGCTGTCAATCTTCTCAGGAGGCAGGGCTACTACAGAGGCGACAAAACAGCAAACAGGAAGCTGTCACAGGAAGCGAAAGCATACATACGGTACATCTACAGAAGTGCTGGAGAGAGGTGGGAGAGAACTTCAGGACGATCACGAGCACGGCTGTAACCTGCTCCGACGACGTTGTGTGGGATTCTTTCGTGCGTGTATACACACAGTATGAGGTTTTACAGGAAGCACCAAATGCTCGGGATTAAAAAGCTCAGCAGGTTTAGTTACGATGCAGATGCTAGAAGTTTCCATGCACGTGCTCTTTTTAATACCTGTTATCCATCCATCCATCCATCCATCCATCCATCTTCTATACCGCTTATCCTTTTCAGGGTCATGGGGAACCTGGAGTCTATCCCAGGGAGCATGGGGCACAAGGCGGGGTACACCCTGGACTGGGTGCCAATCCATCGCAGGGCACAATCACACACACACTCACACACCCATTCATACACTACGGACACTTTAGACACGCCAATCAGCCTACCATGCATGTCTTTGGACTGGGGGAGGAAACCGGAGTACCCGGAGGAAACCCCCGCAGCACGGGGAGAACATGCAAACCCCACACACACAGGGCCACGTCAGGAATCGAACCCCCGACCCTGGAGGTGTGAGGCGAACGTGCTGACCACTAAAACCTTTGCATACATTTGTTCAAAGAAAACAGTCCTTTTTTTTTTATGGAACTAAGCTATAAAATACAAAATACTATCATTTATAATAACTATTTATTTCATTTTCTAATTTATTTGATAGATAACGGGGTAGGCGGTTGTAAAACGCTTGCGAAAACCCACTTTAGAGGGAAAAAAGGATGGAAAAATCCGTCCCGTGCTTATTTGAGTTTGTACGTGCGGCTGGGAACGAAGACGGTGAGGTTAAAGTTTGTGCACCCATGCAAGAGTCTACGCTTTAAAGGAAAGAAATGGGTCCCCAGTACAGTTTGGTCATGCGAGAAAAGAGTTCAGTTTTTAAATTCAGGGTTTGTTTTTGTTGTTTTCTTCAATGGGAAAAAGAATATTTTGGCACTGTGGGATCGCGGATGCTCGCTTTTAAACGAACACGAAATAATTAAACAATGTGCTAATTCCTATATTTGGACACTGACACTGACTATGCGCTCCGACACGCGCGGATCTAAAACCGTGTACGGAGACAGCCGCTGCGTCCTGCAGGCTAAATCCTCCCCCCTGCCCCCAATCCCCATGCTTTGAAGTTCCATTCTCAAACCGTTTGGCCGAGGATCAGTCCGTCTGCTAAACAGAATATCTAATTAATTAAGCAAAGTCAAATCTAAAACTGTGTTTGTTGTGCCAGCCAAAGGGATCAACACGTACAATAGTGTCTCTCTACGTCTATCTGTCTCTCTCTTTCTTCTTCTTCTTCTTCTCTCTCTCTCTCTCTCTTCTGCTGATCAGCTCAGATCAAAGAGGACCTGCCCTGTCCCTCATCAGAGAAAAGAGTGTGATGAAAAGAGAGAGAGAGAGACAGGATAGCGCCGGAGAATGAAAGAAATCGTCCCAGGGAGCTTTTACAGACTTGTTTTGAGGGAAATAGCGCCGGCTCCAGGCTTTTGATCACGACGACGTAGTCAAAGGCAACATTGTGAGCCAGGGCAGAAATCTGCCTGTACGCCCGCCGTGTTCCATAGATTCTTATCTGGAGGGTTATGAGTGTAATGAGTGGCCTGAAGGGGTTACAGTAGCGACGCACAACCACACACACACACTCACACACATCCTGAACTCTTGACAAGTTCACAATTTGTTCCTATTGGCTTACCCGGCTCTAACAGAGCAAACATCAGACCACCTACGGTGTTTATGCTGCAGAGGACACTGTAAGCATGTTGCGAACACACACACACACACACACACACACGCATGCACAACTAGCCATGGTCCTGCCTGCTGTGAATTTCATAAAAGCCCTGGTTTTGGTCTTTTGCTGTCTGTAAAACCCGGAACGTTCTCTCTGTTTCCTTTTCCCGTCTCTAGCTCTTTATACTCTCTTTCTCTTCATGCCTCTTTAATCCCTTTCTGTTTTCCCTTGCACTTCCTCCTGCATTGCGCACACTCTCCATTCTATTTCTCCGTCCCACACAAACACAAACACAAACGTCTCGGACGATTTCCATCTCTATACGCCTTTTAATATCTCTATATCGACTCCAGATCGCATGAAGCACCATGACCTCAGTAAGTACATTTTATTCATGAAGCACTGGTAGCGTAGCAGAATCATGCGCATGCGCAGGATCAAATCGACGAGGACGGGATGAACCCTTTAGAATTTTCTAGATATCTGCTTAAATACGCTTAAATAAATCTACGTCGTAAAAGTAGACGGAGAGAAAGTCGACCCCAGGCTCGGCACGTGACGTCATGTGATCATGGCCGCCTCATACCGTTAACGGTAACATAAATCAAATGTCGCTTCGGTACTTCGCTTTATTTTAGATACGTCGACGTCGACACGTTAGTCGGTTACGTCTCTAACATCTCGCGTGCTTTGCGTTTTGCGAAAGTAAATACACCATGAAATCACGAGCGTTAATGTTACATGGCTAGCTTGCTGCTATGGAAACGCAGGCTTTAATTCCTGTTTTTTTTTTTTTTTTTTTTTTTTAAAAAGGCTGAATAATACCCGATGCAGCGCAAGTCACGTGGCCTCGCTCTGTCTTGCGGCAGAACGTGTTTTGTTCCGAAATCTACCGTGTAGCAAAGTCCACAAGTCTGCCTCGCGGGCCTGTATGTGTGCTGAAAGATTAAAAGCGTATAAAACAACGTGAGCTTTGAAACCAGCTTCAGTGATTCTTATCAGCACTCAGACGTGAACACCTCCTCTGTTTATCACATCGCACGCCACGTGTTACCCGCGCATGTGGAGTGTGTGTGTGTGTGTGTGTGTGTGTGTGTGTGTGTGTGGTATCTCTGGTCAATCACGGAGACTTGCGAGCAATGATTTTGCGCCTCTCGCCCTCGACCTTACGTGAACTTCCAGCCGTACAAACAAACCACGCCCAAGCAATCATGCGTGGGAAATCCTGCAGAGGGATTAATGGAGGGATCAACCTTCATTCAGAGAGTGACCTGGGTGACCCCTGTGCTCTTTTTCAGCTGAGAGAGAGAGAGAGAGATGAGTATATGAGATATTTACCTTCTAAACGACAGTGCTCATCACTAATACCCTCAGCACAAGCTTCCTTCAAAGGGTCCTACAAAATAGAAATAAAGACAGAAACATTACTTAACTTTCAATGCAGAAGTTAAATGTAACAGTAGTTTTTTTTATTTATTTTTTATTTAAAGCATTTTAATGCGTCTTCCAAACGTAATTATTTCCACGGTGCCGAACTTCTTACTGCCTTCTGAGTGCCAGTTTAACAAAATAATCACACACCTCATTAGTGTTCATTAGTATATATTATATAGTATATAGTATTATTATATAGAGCGTACCTATTATGGTTTTGAGACATACCTGATTTTGTTTTAGAGGGCTCATGCTATAGATTTACACGCATCGGAGGTCAAAAAACACTTTCACGTGCTCATAATTTAATCTGCAGCATTACATTTTTTCCCCCCAGTGTCACAAACGACTCGTTAAACGATCCGTTCTAAATGATTCGTTCTAAACTCCTCCTTTCAGAAAGCATACTCTGCTCTGATTGGTCAGATATCCCAGTCTGTCGTGATTGGTCTACCGCTGTCATATTACCTTACTTGGAGTGTGTTATAGAGCTGTTTGTGAAAGTTTCAAAAATCAAAGCGCACGACAAACGGAGTTATCGACTCCCGAAAGAAGGGACCGATTCTGAACAGCTGAATCGAGTCGTTAGTGATTCCCGACTTTACTTCCTGTGCTAACCTACGTAGGTTTGTAACAAAAAGCCCCGTTTCTGATCTTCTTCGGCTGCTCGCTGATAGTGGTAGACGTCTGACCAATCAGAGCAGAGTATGCTCCCTGAAAGGAGGAGTTTAGAATGAATCATTTAGAACGGATCATTTAACGAGTCGTTTGTGACACTGGGCGAAAGAAATGTAACGCCGCGGTTTAAATTATGAGCATCATTATTAAAGTGCTGTTTGACCTCGGATGCGTGTAAATCTATCGTACGAGACCTTTAAAACAAAATTAGGCACGTTTCAAAACCATAACAGGTGCGCTATAAAACCCGGACTGCCCGACGAAACCAACCTGCACAACGCAACTCCAGTCTTACCAAGCGCTAGATTCGAATAACGTGTGCTTTGTGTCTCAGGGTTACACCCGTCGTGAGTTACGAAGCTGAGAAATTGAGGTGAGAATGCCTAAATGCTGTCAAATATTTGTATTAAACACGGCACCACACTAAGCGCACTGGACATTTGGATGAAAGGATTCAGAAGAGGAGGGGTGTAAGGTGATAGCTGGAGCGTGCGAAGCACATGAGAAGTCGTCTGCCACATCCTCTAATGGTGGAACAGGATACCGTGTGGCAGCCCTTAAATCAGATCCGGTATCGATCTATTTCCATTTCACTAACAAACGCTGCCTGCCAAATGGTTTTAAACGTGGTTATTATCGTTTAGACCACAGGCCTGTTGAATTTCTTGAAGCTCATTGGTCAGAAAGTGTCGATTCATTTTCTACAGCAGCAGCTCTGAACGTAATTCCGAAATCGCTATTCGAATCATAGGTTTATATGAACGCGTTTCCCGCCAATACTACATTAACAGCTGATACACACGGACTAACAGTATACGGCAGACGATCTACATCATCAACGGACAGATGATTGACATGCAGAAGTTTTCTGTATGGTTAACGTTTCTGGAAGGCGTCTAAAAAGGAGCCTCGTCCGATAATAAATGAAAAATCCGAATTTCGATCCATCTCTGTAGTATACAGGGAGGAAAAAACGTCCGAACGTGCTGTGAGTTACTGGATACCTGACAGTACATCCTACTGGTTGTAAATTCTGTTTCCAGCGCCGCTGTGATTTACGATACGGATCTATTCGACTAAAACGATACACGATAGGCGGAAGGATACGTTCGGAACGGCAGCCGCACTGAGACTGAGGCAAACTTCTGCTCAGATCATATCATAAAAAGCTGTCTTTTAGTGAACATGGCACGAGAACAGACAAGGTGCTGACAAACACTCCTGTCCCCCCCACCCACACACACACACAGAGACTGTAGTGGAACATGCGAGTGGGTCAGGGTGGAATGCGCTAATTGCTTGTTGTCCTGGATGATGGATGGAGGTGTATTATTAGTACGAGTTTCTCTCACTGCCTGCTTCTCTTCATGCCTGATATAGCCCTCACACTCTCGGGACATTCTGATGCAGTATTTTTACCTACATCCACCTCTTGCTGATGGACATGTCACTCGCTTAGCAGGTTCGTCAGGGTGTTTTGGTCCTGAGTGCAAACGCATAGTCGCTAAATCGAGCTAAATGGAGCTAAGCACACTAATAATCTAACTTAAAACTTAAAACACAAACTTGATCACACGTCGTGTTCAAACTAGTACGAGACAGAAACGACAAGCTAATGTTCATTTTCTATGGAAGTATATGTATGTATGTATGTATGTATGTATGTATGTATGTATATATGAATGTATGTGTGTATGTACATATACATCGATCAGCCATAACATTAACACCACTGACAGGTGAAGTGAGTAACATTGATTATCTCAGTACGATGGCACCTGTCGAGGTGTGGGATATATTTATTAGGCAGCAAGTGAACAATCAGTTCTCAAAGTTGAAAAATGGGCAAGGGTAAGGATCTGAGCGACTTCGACAAGGGATAAATTGTGACGGTTGGACGACTGGGTCAGAGCATCTCCAAAACGGCAGGTCCTTGTGGGGTGTTCCCAGGATGAAGTGGTTAGTACCTACCAAAAGTGGTCCAAGGAAGGACCCCCGGAGTACCACTGATGTGCGTGGGATCATGGATCAATGGAAGAAGGCGGCCTGGTCTGATGAATCACGTTTTCTTTTACATCATGTGGACGACCGTGTGTGTGTGTGTGTGTGTCGCTTACCTGGAGAAGAGATGGCACCAGGATGCACTATGTAAAGAAGGCGAGCTGGCGGAGGGAGTGTGATGCTCTCTGCAATGTTCTGCTGGGAAACCTTGGGTCCTGGAGTCCATGTGGATGTTCCTTTGACACGTCCCACTTACCTAAACATTGTTCCAGATCAAGTACGCCCCTTCATGGTAACATTATTCCCTAACGTCAGCGGCCTCTCTCAGCAGGATAATGCACCCTGACACGCTGCAGAAACTGTTCAGGAACGGTTTGAGGAACATGACAAAGAGTTCAAGGTGTTGACTCGGTCTCCGAATTCCCCAGATGGGACGTGCCGGACAAACAAGTCCGATCCGTGAAGGCTCCACCTCGCGACCTCCAGGACTTCTGCTAACGTCTCGTGAAGCTCATGCATCGATGATTCAAAGCTGCTTTGGTGGCACAAGGAGAGGGTGACCTACACAATATCAGGCAGGTGGTTTTAATGTCATCGCTGGTTGGTGTATATGTAATTAAGTAAGTAGGTATGTAAGTAACTAAGTAAGTATGTATGTAGTATGTATGTAAGTATAAATGTAACTAAATATGTGTGCAAGTAGGTGTTTATTTAAGTAAGTATCCATGTAAGTAATTACTGTTATGTATGAAAGTATGTAAATGTGTAAGTAAGACAGTATATAAGTATATAGCTGACACACTGCAATCGACAGGAACGACTCCTCGAAACGTTCCCCTCATACACACACACACTGTCTCTGACTGCACACCTATGAGGTGAACTAATAGGGTAGGTATCAATTAAAGTGTTCAGTAAAAGTACCACACAGCTCCAGGACTTCTGAGACACGGCTTAGCTTCCTTCCTACTGCCTAGTAGTGTGTAGCTAAATTTAGCATGGACCACCCAGCCTCACAGAGAGACTAAACCCCGTCTCCATGCTGACAGTTTATAACCTCCAAACGTTTCCATGTGGTCCAGATCTGAACGTTTCAGAAGCGACACTATATTTTTAGTACACCGCATATTTTCGCGACGCGTCTGAAAAGGCACAGTCGTGTTTTATGTTCTTCTCCATGTCGCTGGATAATAAAAGGGCTCCGAGACGGTCGTATACACGAAAACTCCAAGCCTCACTATTCAACGACAGAGTGCAGAGTTTGTGAACGCTGACTCCAAATCCTTCCCATCTGCTTTCGTCTCACGCTAAAGCACCCTTCGGGGGGCGACACGACAATAACTGCCCCCTTTCTAGTGCGCTCGAGGGCTTCGCTGCAGCACAATCCCGCCGAGCAAAAACCCCGAAGGGCGCCGAGCGTGTACTCATTAACCGTCGTCAGCATATTCATCGGCGCTGACAGTCTATCGACCTTTAACCCTTTCAGGTCAAAGTTCATGATAGGAAGGCACATCAAAAGAGGCAGCATGAGGCAAGGGAGGAGCAAAAACAAGGTGGGGGGGAAGGGGGTCAAGAGCTTTAATCAAGAGCTTTAATATGGACTCAAAGGTTCATACTGAGTGTAAAAGTTTGCACACCCTTGGGACAAGATAACGTGTAGTCATTATCACTCTACAAAAATGTGACGAGTAAATAGTGTATGTTAAGATATTACTAGTGAAAAAAGTTCGACCGTCGGTGCAAAAGTTTGTGCACCCCTTCCTTAATGCGATCTAAATATTCTCGAATACCTTCCATGCTCATCATTTGCCTTTATGACCCTAGGACTAGGACGACTAGGACTTGTGTGATATCACAATAAAACCCAGAAGCTTTAAAAACAAAAACAAAACAAAAAAGCAATGACTAACAATGATTTTCTGCCCAGATTATACTTTTTAAAAAAAGTTTCATGAACCATTTTTACAGACTTATAGACCAATTTGTAAAATGCACCTTCGCAGCTCGTTTGAGAGTAAAGTGAGCCATGAGGGACCGAGCTGAAACACGCGGTGATGAATGTTCCAGACGAGGACGACTTGGACGCCGTAAGGAGAACCGACTTTCAAGCCTCGTCGAATCGAAGTACTGGAATGTTCTTTGTTTCCGTTTGTTTATGGTTTGAGTTATGAAGTGCTTATGAAGGTACGAAACAGATGCTGGAGAGGTGTTGGAGCACCAAATCTCTGCCAAAGTCTCTGACACTTAAACAAGGCTTTTCCCCTTTCATCTCACACCGACAAGGCCAAACCGCTTTTCCAGACGTGATGTTTCACACAGCATGGGGGGAAAAAAACTGAACAATAAGACGTTTTTCTTTAGACAGGTGCCAGAAGAGAGGAGAAGACAGGAGTTAGTGAGTCGCTGGAAGCATCAAAGCTGCTAAAGAGCCTTCACACAAAATTTATGCCTGTGGAACTCTGTGTACGGCATTACAGAAACACATCGAAACACACACACACACACACACACACACACACACACACACACACACACACACACACACACACACTGTGCTGCCTTCAAACTTGTTTTAGTTGGCCGTGAGCAAAGTCAAGGAAAGACTAACATGCCTAAAAGCAGAATTAAAATAACAAATTTCATTACTTTCACTAGATTCACTGCTTTCCTGACTCATACAACACTGGTTTCAGGTTAAAATAACCCACTTCTGTGAATTTACTCTTAATTCTGATTTAGTCGACGACGGAAAGTTTTGAAATGTGCAAATTTGTCGTCCTGACAGTTCTAAAACTTACTCGGCAAGCGGCTCAGACGACACCGAGGGTGCCAATACTTTAAATCTAGTCAAAGTAGAGCGAATGTCACGTAAATACTTTGTGCACTACATCAAAATATGACAAAAAGTAGGCAAGTGACTCCTGATTAACATGCTGACGAGCCTTTAGTGTATTACACAGGTACACCAACCCCGTTAGGGTATATACCCCGTGTACTGAGCACATCCAGTGGATAATATGAACGTAATGTAAAATAACATGCCGAGGAAAGAAAGGAAAGTTTTCAGAATATTGGGTTGCTTTGGATTCTGATTTATTTTAAATATTGAGTGAACAATTGGTTGCGTTTTTTTTGTTTTTTGTTTTTTTGCTGGGAAATTATCAGGTGAACTGGCAGTAAAGCAGAAGTTTGCTTTAGATTACACAGTCAGGTTCGAGACGAGCAAATCCGTGAACGAGGAGCATGTAGACAGACTGCTCTGTAACTGTTTCATCCTCAGAGAGAGAGAGAGACAGAGAGAGACAGAGAGACAGAGACAGAGAGAGAGACAGAGAAAGAGAGAGCGACAGAGAGAGAGACAGAGACAGGGAGAGAGAGAGACAGAAAGAGAGAGACACAGCGAGAGAGAGAAAGAGACAGAGAGAGAGACAGAGAGAGAAAGAGACATAGAGAGAGAGAGAGACAGAGAGAGAGAGACATAGAGAGAGGCATAGAGAGAGAGAGAGACAGAGAGAGAGAGAGTCATAGAGAGAGGCATAGAGAGAGAGAGACAGAGGGAGACAGAGAGAGAGACATAGAGAGAGAGAGACAGAGACATAGAGAGAGAGAGACAGACAGACAGAGATAAAGAGAGAGAGACATAGAGAGAGACACATAGAGAGAAAGAGAGACACAGAGAGGGAGACAGAGAAACACAGAGAGAGAGAGAGACAGAGAGAGAGAGACGTAGAGAGAGAGAGAGGGACGTAGAGAGAGACGTAGAGAGATGATGATGAGTACATCTTTTGCTCTGACTTGGATTTGGCACTGTGTGAAACGTCTGAGGTCTTGCCAGCTCTGACCTGGCAACACATGCAGGACAAGACAGTGCCAAGCATGTATGTATGTATGTATGTGTGCATGTGTGTGTGTGTGTGTGTGTGTGTGTGTGTGTGTGTGTGTGTGTGTGTGTGTGTGTGTGTGTGTGCATGATACATCCCCCTGGTGTTTGAAACATTAAGATGTTAACACCATGGAAAAGGTTCAAGAAAAATATTCCAGAGCCGACATAAGGGAGACGGACACACACACACACACACACACACACACACACACACACACACACACACACACACATACACACAAAACAAAGTGCTGTGTAAGGCCAAACACACTCAAAAGCTCATTTAGAGCCTCTCACATTCTTTTTTTTCTTCTCTTTCTCTCCAGGCCACTGAGCTAAAAGGATCATTAAGGGAACGACAAAAGGGGGATAAAAGACAAAGAAAAAAAAAACAAGAAAGAAAGTGTAACACAAACATGAAACGGAGGGAGGGATTCAGGGGATGGGTTGAAATAAAAAACAGAGGGGGGGGAAAAAAAACCTAAGCCATTCAGAAATGAGTCCCTGCAGCGGGAACACGATGATGTCACGGTTTTGTTGTTTGGTCCTAACAGTTTGTAGAGCTGCAAAGATTACTCGACATAAATATAACAATAATGTCGATTATGTAAATCATCAACGTGGATTTTTACACTGGACACATCGTTTACATAGCGAAGGATGGCCCTGTTTACACTACTGCGTTTCGGTTTTAAAATGAAAACGATCCTAACGAGATAGTAACGAGATTGGTTTTATAATGAGTCTTAATTGGTCACATATACATTACAGCACAGGCATACATATGCCAACATGCCAGGACGTTGGGGTCAGCCCAGTGCAGGGTCAGCCATGATACAGCGTGCCTGGAGGCAAGAGGGTTAAGCGCCTTGCTCAAGGGCAGCATCAGGGCTTGAACCCCCAACCTTCCGATCAATAACCCAGAGCCTGGCAGTGCTGGGGCTTAAACCCCGACCTTCCGATCAGTAACCCAGAGCCTGGCAGTGCTGGGGCTTGAACCCCGACCTTCTGATCAATAACCCAGAGCCTGGCAGTGCTGGGGCTTGAACCCCAACCTTCCAATCAATAACCCAGAGCCTAGCAGTGCTGGGGCATGAACCCCCAAGCTTCCGATCAATAACCCAGAGCCTAGCAGTGCTGGGGCATGAACCTTGACCTTCCGATCAATAACCCAGAGCCTGGCAGTGCTGGGGCTTGAACCCCCAACCTTCCGATCAATAACCCAGAGCCTGGCAGTGCTGGTGCTTGGACCCCCAACCTTCCGATCAATAACCCAGAGCCTGGCAGTGCTGGGGCATGAACCTTGACCTTCCGATCAATAACCCAGAGCCTGGCAGTGCTGGGGCATGAACCCCAACCTTCTGATCAATAACCCAGAGCCTGGCAGTGCTGGGGCTTGAACCCCCAACCTTCCGATCAATAACCCAGAGCCTGGAAGTGCTGGGGCTTGAACCCCCAACCTTCCGATCAATAACCCAGAGCCTGGCAGTGGTGGGGCTTGAACCCCCAACCGTACAATCAATAACCCAGAGCCTAGCAGTGCTGAGGCATGAACCTTGACCTTCCAATCAATAACCCAGAGCCTGGCAGTGATGGGGCTTGAACCCCGACCTTCTGATCAATAACCCAGAGCCTGGCAGTGCTGGGGCTTGAACCCCGACCTTCTGTTCAATAACCCAGAGCCTGGCAGTGCTGGGGCTTGAACTCTCGACCTTCCAATCAGTAACCCAGATCCTTAACCTAGATCCTAAATATTAACTCAAGTGCCGAATCGCCGACTCGTCAAACTATCGCTCCGTTTACGCCGTCAGGTCAGATATCTTACTACCAGGTGTAGTGTTGCTTCCACAAGCCTATCTTTCAGGGACCGAAGTGCACACTCCGCCGATTCCCTAGTGAGGCAATCCGAGACGTCCAGGAAAGACTGAGGATTCAGTCTTGAAAATCACACCGTACACACTTCCTCAATAACCTACTTACCCCTTAATCGCACTTCCACTAGGGAGATGAAGGTTCCTAGTTCCAAATACAGAGCAGAGACAGGAACTTCAGACGAATTCGTCCGTCTTAATGGCAGCGAGCGTTTTACAGCGGGTTGCTCATATGAGATTACTGTTGCAAACGTTTCACTCCACATTACTTCATCCACATCAAAGCGTCAGGCTGCTGAAGCTGCTGCAGATTTACTACAGCCTACAGCACAAGTACACTTCACAGACACACACACACACACACACACAACCGTATCATCTCTCAACCTTTCTCACACACCCTTCAAGTTCAGTTTATTGCCGTGATCATCAGGTACAATAGATTACGGATAAATAAAGCAGAATTTCATGCTCCTTTTCAGTTTGCATCATGTTCCTGAGCAACCGGAGCAGCCGTCTAGCCTGAGTACGAGATCAAAGAGTCAGAACCGGTGACCTACAAAACCTTACATGAAACAGAACAAAAATCCAGATATTATTGTCCCTGTTTACACCTTTACTCCATGGTTCATGCAGCGTATATATCAATCGTATCTCGATATATATTAATGTACGCGATATCGCCCTGAAATGGCGTTCCATATTTTCCGAGTGTAAAACATTACATTTCAAAATAAGAAATGCGTAACACCGATCCTCGCAGCCGTGCGAGAAAAACGGGCGTAAGTTCGAGGTCAGAATAGCGTGCGCCTGAGACGTCTTCTGAGCTTCTGTTTTCGCTTGACTCTGCTCCGAAACTGTCAGACTATTATATAGCTTGATATTTTCCTTTCCTAAAACACCAAGTGTGTTGGGATGTAATGAACTGAGAGGTATCTTGGTTCTCAAATGTGTACCGGAACGACGGATGTAATTGTATTTACTTGGATAAAATATGGATAAGACTATCCTCCTGACGTGTTATATATATATATATAAATGACGTATTTAACATACACTATTGATTTATGGTTATAAAAAGAATATGAGATGCTATCCCCAAATCCTCAGACTGAATCAGAGCAACATAATGTCATTTAGCCCAAAAGGGGGACTGTAAGCCATTTGCCAGTAGTCTTATTCAGAACAGCTGAACGACCAGGGCTGAACTTTGTCTGGATCGATTGTACGACTTCCTAACCGCACATACAGTATAAACAAGTCACGGAGAATCAGATATAGCGATGGATGTTTATGAGCGGCAGAAAGCGGCAGCGGCGACAAACGACGAACAGAATCGTGAATTTAAGATGCTAGAATGGAAGACGAAGTGGACCGAACGACACCTCGGCAACGTTCTCAGGGAATGACAACACTGGTCTGAGTCCAGAACAGTACCGTGGAGCTCGTCTTGAAAGCCAAGCGCATAGCTGTGTAGGGCTAAATGTGGGGACGGATATTCATATCAAACCTGGCGCGTTTCCAGAACAGCACTTTGGTACATGCCACCAATTACTGAGCAACACGTTGCTAAATCCAGAACGAATCGTGAACAAATCAGCATGTGTGTAACTGTAGACAGACTTCAGATTTTGGGGGGGCGGAGGACATGAAAATCAGATCGACTTACTATGATCCGTACGTTGCAGTTAGTCCATCAGCATAATAAATAAAGAATAAAATACTTGGATGTGCGCCGTTATAGGAAACTAATCAACACCAGGGCGATGTAATGAAACGAGACTCCGAAGCTGATTATATTCCGATAACGGCCCTTCCTTAAAAGTAAAGTGTTCAATTTCTCTTATTGAGAAATTTCCATTAAAACCAATACAATTCCCATTATAACCATTACAAACTCTATGAGGGTTTCTACTGTTTTTTTTCCAACAGGGAAGATCATTAAATTATTCATTATTAATCATGATGCTGATCATGCGGGAAATGTCTGCTACAGACCTTCATATGTGTAGAAATGATGAAAAGGTGATGACTATGGAAGCTATGGAAGCTTAAAGCTGTTCAATGTTAAAGATTCCGCACAGACAGGGACACAGCAGTTCTCCTTATACAGTATTTCTTTATTTGTCTTCGAGTGGACCATTTATTACCTCAGAAGTCCAAATTTTCTGATAGCTCATGTTCTGATCGCTAGCTCTGACGCAACATTAGCGGTTCTAAGCGTACGTATAAGTGTCATTTTAGCCGTACGGGGTCTTTGGATTGAAATTTGACCAACGTTTCTGAGGAAAACGTTGGCGTTTCCGATATTTTTATCACGTTTCTATTGTCACTGTGCCTTTACATTGTTTGTAACAAAGGAAAAAAAAGAAAGAAAAAGATTTGACGGCTATGTGCTAGCTTGATTGTTAGCCGCAGTCATTCCCAGTCGCCTAGCAACAGTGTTCTCACAACTTAAACCCCCTGAACAGTACACGCATTGTAAGTTTGTCTTCCTAACGCACAAAATACAATAACTACAAAACAAAACAGAGTCATCTGACTGAACTTTTTATGTTCATGCTTCGTTTGAAATATTTTAGAAGTATTAAATAGAATCGAGAGCTCAGTATAATGTATCGTTCCTAAATGCAGTTTTCCTAGTAAACATTTAAGTCTACAGGGCATGGCTGGAACTTTCTAGACGCTGTGCGTTTCGTCGAGGTCCAGAAAAGTGTGGACTCTAAATACAGCCTGAGTTTTATCAGCCAGACGAAATACCGCTCATGTCCTGACTAATTAATTACCTACTGGAATCAGTGAGTTTTAACTCACACACATG